>NC_092098.1:52530092-52655092 GCF_045679555.1 Salvelinus alpinus
TTACACCCCTGAAAAAGGGTAGAAAGAATCACGATAGTGATACGGAATGTTTACTCATTGAACGTTTAGTGCAATCATTGTACATAAATAACACATTTTACAGAACAACAGATCTACAGGAACGATAGGTTTTGTAGGGTACAAGGCTTATTCAAATCATAACAGTATACACTGTACATCACTGAAACAAATACTGTTTTCAATATAACTGTCAAGCAAAGCTTTAACTCAGTAAACCATAACACAATTCATCAACAGGCAACAAAGTGTTTGAAAAACAACCACACAAATAACGCCGCAAAACATCTTACCAACAGCGCACACGTTCATTCACAATCGACATAAAATGGCAGCTACGTAGCAGTACCTAGCAGTACGAAGCTAGCTGCAACCGAGCACGGCTCACCTTACTCTCTGCAAACCCAACCAACTTCCTCAACATGTTACTAAACAAACCTTAAACACTCTTGACATGTTATCAAGTTATTACATTTAAATTACTCTTTTTAATCATCAATAATGTACCTGAAAAAGGGTAGAAAGAATCACGATAGTGATACGGAATGTTTACTCATTGAACGTTTAGTGCAATGAGAAAAAGACCGCGAATTCTCCGTGAACTTGAGTGGAGACCAGAGCAATCGATCTCAGGCTCATAGATTAAGAGCATTTAGTAGATCACAGATTAGCACTTTTATCCACGACAACATAAAGGAATCAACATAACGTTTACACATTCCTCTCACAATTCGTACCCTTTGTATGCTTGACGGATTTTAACAGAATTATATAAATGTTATCAATCTATCAACTAATACTGACTGCATGATCTTCTTAACCTTAGATGTTTTAAGATCCTCACATCCTATGAATTTACTAATACTTTTTAATGTATAACAGGCTATTAGTATTTCCTTTAACCTGTCACACTCTCCCCGACAAAATAAATGTTGTCCCAACATTACCAACATTGTCTTCTTCAACAGTCTGTATGCACTGGACCTAGAAAATCCTCTTCTGTAAGGTAGTACTTGAGCAGAGGTCAAGGGTCACAGTTCAAATATAACTAACAAGTTATTCACAGTCCATATCTGTTGACCAGCTGTATAACATAAACAGTCCTTTCTCATACTATTGATCAACAGTCCATCAAATTTAATGATCTAAATGCATAGTCTGCAAATTGTCTCTTGTGACAGTCTGTGAAATCAGTCAGTAGTCCATGGTCACACATGTCAACTCTGTAGCCTCATGTTTGCTGAAGCCCATACATGTAAGGTGGCTGAAAGTAACATTGCTGTAGTAATGGCAGCCATGGAACCAGTCCTGGTGCAGAGTAGACAGGGAACAACTGTGGCTGTGGCTGGATACTGTAGCAGGAAGGGATACCAAGCTGATCATAGGTGATACGACTTGGAGGGTGTCTCTCTCTTTGTGGCAGCTGGTAGGCTGGTTCCTCAGGTTCAGCAGCATCAGTTAATGAAGGAAGGGCACTTGGTGGACGATCATCAGGCAAATTTTCAGCAGGCAAGTCTTGAACTGTTGTTGTCTCCTCCAGCCGCTTTTCAACAAGAGGCTGTGCTGGTAGCGTATCAGGGACTGGCACCGCAACTGTCTGTTTCACTGGTGGGGGCCTGTGTTCCCACTCTCTCGCTGGTTCAGCATTCCTCTCCTCAGGTACTGTAGGAGATGTGGGAACCTGTAGCGGCTCATGATGAAGGTCATATTCATCCCCGCTGTCTTCATCAGAATCTAGAGGCTGTGATGCAGGCTGATGTCTCCTTTTTTTCTGACTTTTGTCATCTTTGGTCATTTCTGGTTGCGTCTCAAAAGGTAAGTGGTCACAGGACATGAGCAGGTTTCTGTGCAGGACCCTGGAGCGTCCCCTACCCTTTTCTGGTCTCAATTCATAAATCGGCAGGTCTGAACCCATTTGTCTCACTACTGTGTGAATTGTATCTTCCCAATAGTTACGGAGTTTGCCTGGTCCTCCTCTTGGTGTCAGGTTTTTAATCAGAACTCGCTCGCCAGGCTGTAGCACTGAACTCCTAACTTTAGTGTCATAGTACTTCTTACTTCTTTCAGCGGCTTTCTGAGCATTTTCATTTGCAATGGCGTATGCTTCTTCCATCCCTCGTTTCCAGTTCTCCACGTAGTCTCGATGGTTACTGGAACCTGCCTCTGTGCACAATCCAAAGAGCATATCAACTGGAAGCCTGGGTGATCTCCCAAACAGAAGATAAAATGGTGAATAGCCAGTCACTTCGCAACGGGTGCAGTTATAGGCATAAACCAGTTTGTTCAGAGACTCCTTCCAATTTGACTTTTGTGTCTCAGTTAGTGTCTTTAACATTTGCAACAATGTTCTGTTCATGCGTTCCACTTGACCGTTCCCCATTGGGTGGTAGGGTGTTGTTCTGGACCCCGCCATGCCACTGAGTTTCTTTAACTGATGGAACAACTGATTTTCAAATTCTCCCCCTTGGTCATGGTGGATGCGGGACGGGAACCCAAACTTCAGGGCAAAGTCATTGAAGATGAGATTTGCAGCAGTTTTACCTGACTTTGATGTGGTGGCGTAGGCTTGAGTGAAACGTGTAAAATGATCAACAATCACGAGGATGTACTCATATCCCCCTTTGCATCTGTCGAGATGAAGGAAGTCTATACATACCAGTTCAAATGGCTGTGTTGTCACAATGTTTGTCAGAGGAGCTCTTGCTTCATGGGCTGGCTTTTTCTGCTTGACACAGCTACAAGTTTTAGTCACATAGTGCTCGATGTCAGATTGCATATATGGCCAGAAGAAGCGGTCACGTACTAGTGATACAGTTCGGTCAGTACCTTGGTGTCCCATGTTATTGTGCAACTCTTCCATCACTTTACCTTTGTACTGCTCTGGTAGAACTAACTGCTTGCGGGCTGTAGTGATTCTGTACAGAATGCCATCACTGTCTATTGTCAATTTGTCCCATTCTCTGAATAGGCATTTTGTCTTTGGACTGAATTCCTTTTGCTCTTTAACTGGTGGTTTGGAACCAGACAATTTGAAATTGAGCACAGGACGGATGACCGGATCAGATTCTTGTGCTTCTCTTATCCCATCTTTTGGGATCGAGCTGGTTGTTGCAGTGGTTGTCTCACCTTCAGCTGACACTGACATAGCTGCAGCTGAAAGTGACCAAGGTACAACAGCCTCTTTCTGTACCTCAACTGCTTGTATCGTGGCGGCAATGGTGTCTGGTGGAAGCTCCTCAGAACATTCTCTCATCAGTGACTCTACATCCAGTGGCATCCTTGACAACGCATCTGCATCACCGTTCTCTCTGCCTGGCCTGTACTTTATTGTAAAGTGGAAATCAGCCAATTCTGAAACCCACCTGGAAGTGGTTGCGTTCAGTTTCGCAGTAGACAAAATGTAGCTGAGCGGGTTGTTATCGCTGTATACAGTGAAGGACGGAGCATAGTACAAATAATCATGGAACTTATCAGTGATTGCCCATTTTAGAGCTAGAAATTCTAGCTTGCCCGAGTGGTAGTGATAGTTCTTCTCAGCTGCTGTTAAGGTTCGAGAGCCATAAGCAATGACCCTAAGCTTCCCATCTTGCTTTTGGTAAAGAACTGCTCCCAAGCCTTGGTGTGACGCATCAGTGTGTACAACAAATGGCTGAGTGAAATCAGGGAAACCTAAGACTGGTGGGTGAAGCAAACACTCAATCAGCTGTTCAAGAGCCTGTTGATGCTGGTCAGTCCACAGGATTGGCTTGTTTGAGGGCACCACGTGACTTAGTTTCTTTGTTTTTGTTTTCCGTGGGTGGTCAGGTAATTTCTTTGAATCTGCTTTCAGGAGGTCATACAGGCAGCTGGCCCTCCTAGAAAAGTCTTTGATGTACTGTCTGTAGTAAGTGAGTAAACCAAGCATTTGTCTGAGCTGGCCCACAGTCCCTGGTCTGATTTCTTTCAATGCTCTTACTGCTTCAAAATCGGCTGGGTCAACTCGGCTGCCCTCTGCAGACACTACTCTGCCCAAATAACGGACCTGGGGTTTAAAGAGATCACACTTGCTTGGTTTGAGTTTAATGCCATACTCTCTGAGACGCTGCAAAACTTTTCGCACATCATTCACATGGCTGTCGAAAGTTTTACTGAAAACAAGCGTGTCGTCCAGATAAGGAATGCAGATGTCATCCCGGAGCCCTTCCAAACACTCCTCCATACACTGCTGAAAAGCTGCAGGAGCGTTCATGAGGCCGAATGGCATCCGTATCCACTCATAGAGTCCCCACGGGGTCACAAATGCTGTCAGTGGTCTGCTTTCTTCAGAGATGAACCCCTGGTGATAAGCTTTTCCCTGATCTAAGAGGGAGAACCAGGAATTACCACCTAAACTGTCCATGATGTCTTGGACCCGAGGGATGGGCTGGCGGTCGGGATGTGTCTTTCTGTTCAGGTCTCTGTAATCTATACACAATCGGAGGGTCCCATCCTTCTTACGAACACACACGACAGGTGAAGAATATGAAGAGTTTGACTTCCTAACCCAGCCCTGGGCTATGAGGTCATAAAGGTAACCCTTCATCTCCTGATACAGTGGCCTGGGCACTGACATGTATGTGCGCTTGACTGGTTCAGAGTCCTTTAGAGAAATAGTCATTTTCAATCGTTCAATGCAGCCAATGTCATTGTCTGATCTGGAGAAGGAGTGACACTCTTCTCTAAGCATTTGCCTAACAACCTCTCTCTGCTCTTCGGTTAGGTGAGTTAAGCCTACTGGTGGATCCCACTGTTCAGTAGCAGTACATGGGGTTCGAACGCTGGTGTGATTCACTGTGGCTGGGGTGACTGTTTTTTCAAAGACTTGGGCAGGTAACACAGTCATAATGGTTTGTACTGTACCGATTATTGTGCGTCCTAGCAGGGCAATGTCGTGGTCAGTAGGGTTAGAGACATCAAGCCTGATAACTGGAAAAGCACCTTTCCTGACTCTGACTAGTGTGTCAAAGAACTCAAGGTCGTCTGGCCACTGCGGGTTCAGGTCTGGCTGGAAAAGCATTGTCATGTCCTCTTTGAAAGGCTGGGAAGCTACACGGCACTCAATCTGAATGCTACTGTGTTTTGGTACAGCAACCTTCTCTTTCTTGGTTTTCACTGCGTATTCATCCGTCTGTTCTGCGCTAACAGCCTGTATAAAAGCACTCACCTTGTTTCTTTTGAGGCTTGGGAAAGCTGTTTTTATTGTACTGTATCGTTTAGTCTTTTCGGTCATTGTCAGGATGTGCTCGATAACATTGAAACCTATGATGGGATGAGATAGGTGACAGCCTTTCATTACCAGCACTGGGATGATCAGTTCCTTTGTTTCGTCAGTTTCAGAGGCTAGCCGAAAAGTTGTTTCAATCCATCCCAGGTACGGCATTTCAGTCCCATTTGCTGCAGTCAACCTTAGATCAGCAGGTGAGTCCAGGATTTCTGAAACATCTCTCAGCCTTGCGTTTGGGAGAGATTCCTCTTTCCATCGTTCATCAATGACCGATACCTGAGAGCCTGTGTCCCATAGAGCTTGGAGGTGGTGGCGATTCAGGTGACACTCAATAAGGCACTGTCTGCCGACTAGCGAGGTGACCTTACGGGGGTAGCGACCTTGAGCTAGGGATGGTAAGGAGTGGGCATTTTCCTCTGTGCAGGAAAACCTTTCACTGGTAGAGTTAATTTTCAGGTGAGTGCATTTTTCCTTATGTTTAATCCAATGTTGGTTTTGACATACTTTGGAACAGTACAGTGTCTCTTTACATGATGAACATTGTTTCAGGTTCTCAAATGAATCTTCTCTGGCACAATTTGCACATTTCTGGGACTTTTTGGTAGCTACGGTTAACACTCGTCCCTCAGCGGTAACCTTTCCCCGTTTAAATGGGCCTCCCTTGATGGTCTGACTCCCCGGATTTTACATCCAGCTTGAAAATGTTCTCCACTCCCACATCGGAAGCAGTGTGTGCAGCGTGCATCTGCTCTGGCCTGCTGGCAGACAAAACACCTCCTTGGAGCTTGAGCAGAGCGGTTGGCATACCGGTTAGGTGCATATTGATGCTGCACAGGGTCAGGTGCTTGGGACTGACTGTAGTTGCTGTAATACTGCTGCTGGGACACAGGTGGCTGGGGGTCCCTATCTGGCCTCCTAACTGGAGGTGGGGCATAGGCACAAGGCGGTGACCGAAACATAGGCTGCTGTAATGTCTCCTTAATCTGAGCAATCTCTGCACTGAGACCTTTTAGAGAAGCTACACCTGTCTTAAATTCAGCTAACTCTGTTAACAGTTCTGCGGGTATCTTAACGTCGGCTTCCTTCACAGGACACTTTGTGGATGGCGTATCTTCAAACTGGACTACACTTACAGTTGTAGCAGGCTGTGGGGCATGAAACCGCTTTTTGTTTCGTCTTTCTATCTCATTAGCACAAGCAATGTTAAGCTTCTCTAGCAAAACCCTCATCTGATGTTTCGCTATCTAGCAGGAGAGGCTGCATGTCTATCCTGATACTGTCACTCTGGAGACCTGTAAGGACTGTGTGTAAACACATGCGCTGGACTAGAGCAGGGTCATACTTAAGCCCTGATTCTGACTCCTGGGATGCAAACAGTACTTTTTGCCTCAAATCTAAGACGCGCATCAGGAAGCTTTGAGGGGTCTCCTTGCTATGCTGTGCTTCTGAAGCTAGCTGTTTGTAAAGCTCTGTTGCACTCTTCTCTTGGAAGTGGGAACGCAGGATACATCTAAGTGTGGTAAGAGTTAGCTGGGGTTTACCTTCCAAGTAACTGCGTAGCTGTGAGCCTGGAGAAATAGCCCTGACTACTGCATCTACTATTTCTACCTCAGGATAGCCTCTGTTAAGTCCATTCTCGATCTGATGGGCAAGGCTGGAAAAAATCAGTTTATCTTTCTGGCCCGGTTCACCTATCTGACCAGAAATGTTAAACTCTTTGCGCCAGTATGAGCTGGGCTGTGCATTGGGTGAGAGCGGCACGCTCCCCTGAAGATTGGCATGGGGTTGGGGCTGACGCAGAGAATCACTGGCTTTGGCTGCAGTAATCTGCTCAGTTCCCACCCTTTGTTGTGGGGTTACAGTTCTCAGTTCCTCTATTCTGTGATGTATTCCGTCTGTTTCAATATCATGGTCAGTTTGCCATGTTTTGTTATCTTTGCCACTTATCTCTGTCATTGTCTCTTTAAGTAGCAACAATTCCGACATGCCGCCATCTTCTAACTCCGCAACTTCCTCTCTTTCAAGGAACCTCATAATGTGAGTCATCAATGATATGCGGGATTTGTCTTGAACATCTCTTCTCTGTTCGCCTGATATGTCAAGGAAATCACATATCTCTAGTAACTTATCTTTAGTCAGGGTGTGCAATTCTCCTACTACCTCTTCCTGTAGTTCTTCCAAGGCGGTTGTCATCTTGACAGAACAGGAGGAACTTTTACTGTGCAGGAGTTGACTCTGAATTAGATGGTCCTTACTGTCTCTGATGGTCGATCAATGGCCTCAGGTGACACGTACTTAACCACCAACTTCCAGCTCTCCTCGAACAGCAACACTTTCCTCACTGCAGCCTGCCTGAGTTATTATGTGGGGATTTAGCTGGCTCGGAATTCAGCGACCAGGATGTGGAAACTGGACATCTGAGCAGCTATCTCAGCGGAGCCTCCAAAAATGTTACACCCCTGAAAAAGGGTAGAAAGAATCACGATAGTGATACGGAATGTTTACTCATTGAACGTTTAGTGCAATCATTGTACATAAATAACACATTTTACAGAACAACAGATCTACAGGAACGATAGGTTTTGTAGGGTACAAGGCTTATTCAAATCATAACAGTATACACTGTACATCACTGAAACAAATACTGTTTTCAATATAACTGTCAAGCAAAGCTTTAACTCAGTAAACCATAACACAATTCATCAACAGGCAACAAAGTGTTTGAAAAACAACCACACAAATAACGCCGCAAAACATCTTACCAACAGCGCACACGTTCATTCACAATCGACATAAAATGGCAGCTACGTAGCAGTACCTAGCAGTACGAAGCTAGCTGCAACCGAGCACGGCTCACCTTACTCTCTGCAAACCCAACCAACTTCCTCAACATGTTACTAAACAAACCTTAAACACTCTTGACATGTTATCAAGTTATTACATTTAAATTACTCTTTTTAATCATCAATAATGTACCTGAAAAAGGGTAGAAAGAATCACGATAGTGATACGGAATGTTTACTCATTGAACGTTTAGTGCAATGAGAAAAAGACCGCGAATTCTCCGTGAACTTGAGTGGAGACCAGAGCAATCGATCTCAGGCTCATAGATTAAGAGCATTTAGTAGATCACAGATTAGCACTTTTATCCACGACAACATAAAGGAATCAACATAACGTTTACACATTCCTCTCACAATTCGTACCCTTTGTATGCTTGACGGATTTTAACAGAATTATATAAATGTTATCAATCTATCAACTAATACTGACTGCATGATCTTCTTAACCTTAGATGTTTTAAGATCCTCACATACTATGAATTTACTAATACTTTTTAATGTATAACAGGCTATTAGTATTTCCTTTAACCTGTCACACAACGAGCCATCACATTGATAAGAAGTGGGACATGAAGTATGTACTGACAACATGGAGGAGAGGCACATAACAGAGAACCTAAAACAGCATTATTACCATCGTTGCTGAGTGGGTGGGGGACAGTAATTAAGTGGGCGCCATTTGGTAGGGTTTCCACTAGTTACCACAGCCACAGTCAAAATGGCTATTTCATGAAAACAAAAATGATATTTTTGGCCTTAATTTAGGCATAATGTTATCAGTGTGATTAGGTTTAAATTCACATTTTAAGAAGATACATTTTAGAAATATGCAGGCTTTTTGACTTTGTGGCTGTAACCACTGACAACCGGTAGGTAGTTAACCAGGACTGAGGTAGATTGAACTGCATTGCCCCCTAGTGGTCATACGCAGAACCACATCTGAATTGTAAATTCTCCTCATTTTGTGTTTATTTTAATTTTAAACACCTTAAAAAAAAATGGCAGTTTAAACATGAAGATAAATGATAAACTTGCCTCGTCCCTAGTCTAAGCTTTTCAGAATTGGGCCGCTTTCTCATCAGAATGGGGAACTTTACCAATGTTTTCATTAGGAAACCGCTAGAACAGGTATTCCCCTGGGGTACGCCAAATGTTTATTTTTTAATTCACATTTTCCAACAGTCCATTTATATTTTCCAACGGGGCTATACATTTGGGTGAGGTTATTTTCTCGCCTGAGTAGCCTTGTTTCACTGCCAAAAATGTAACCATCTAGTGTTCAGCGAAATAGCAACACAATGTCAAATACAGGTAGCCTAGTCAAATAATTAACATCCAATCACATTAACCGTTATTCTCTCGCGGGAATTCCACTAACGTAACTGCTGTTCATTCCTTTTGCTCGAAAATTGATAAATGGTATAAAAAAAAAAAGACAAGACGTGATTCCTTATTCTTCATCTCAGAGGCATGTTTGTTCCAAAACGTTAGGTCATAAAGAACCCGACCCTAGTGGGCACATGATGGTAGTGGTACAGACTGGGCTAGCCACTAACAAGTGTGATTCAGCAATCAAATGTTGAATAACCTTACGTTAAATCAGTAACATGATTTTTGATCGCAACAAACCTGCACCTAAATGACCCAGAAGAAGTTCCCGTAGACGGTCGTTCTCTCCCTGAACCTCTGCGATCGTCTTTTCCACCACAACAAATATCTCAAATGCCGCTGTTGTTAGCCGCTCCTGGTACTCTGCTAACGTCTTTTCCGACGAACCAAATATATCAACAGCCGCTGATATTAGCCGCTCGGTGATAAACACATTCAACAGCTGTAGTTTGGACATTTTGATAAAACACAATGAATAATACTACAATTTTGACGCCCTTCGGCTTCAAACCATCACGTTTCTACGTTACTTATTTCTCGCTCAAATGTCTTCTTCCGAGGACCAAGGTAAATTCACTTCCGGGTTGGCGAATTCGATTACGCTGAGTCGTGGGGCAAAGGCCCGTTACATCATCGGGCGAAAGCGGGGAGGGAGGAGCAGGAGTGCCCCTTCACAACTCAAAAAGTAATCTGTGCCTCTTGGTCATTTTGTCAACAAGGCAGCAGGGCGACAGGCGACCGTTTATGCCTGGAGCCGGCCCTGCCGCCTTGTTGACAAAATGACCAAGAGGCACAGATTACTTTTTGAGTTGTGAAGGGGCACTCCTGCTCCTCCCTCCCCGCTTTCGGCCGAAGACGTAACGGTCCTTTGCCCAGTGCCCCGCGAATCAGCATAATCGAAATTTAGTCGGGGTCTCAATTTATTGTTTGTTAGAGTAGTGATATTACACAAGGTGTAAATTCGAAATGTGGTTGTGCATCAGTTTTTTTTCTTGTTTTGTCATCATTGACAATCACTCAATTAGCCATGTCAGTGAACAATTTTTAAATTGGTAGTTAGTCTAGCCAGTTGTCTAAACTAGTTGTAAACATGGCCGAATACTGACTGGACATGCAGGGCCCTGATCTCCAGGGGGCCCACATTGATTGTGTTAGTCATTCTCTCTCAGATATCATTAACATGGCATAAGTTATGGAAAAATGTATAGAATTGCAGTAAATTAGCTTTAAAACCCACAAAGATCTCTCTTCACCCAATGGCAAAATAGGTAGAATTGCAGAAAATCTTCTTTAAACTGCAAAAATGTTTCTCTGCCCCATGGCAGAATGAGTAGAATTGTATGAAATGTGTTATTAAAATGCTAAATGGCTCTCTGCCCGCATAGAAATAGCACACATAGAACAGATCTACCGCTTCTTAGAATGGCTGTTTAATAAGAATGACAGAGCTACAACTCACGTGTGAATTTCAGGTAAGCCCAAAAAGTAACATTGCCCCTTTAAAAATCACCAATATTGTGTCATTGTTGAAAGCTTAGCCATAGAATACCATATAATGGGGGCAGCTATGATTTTGGATTGTAACTTTGCTGATAGAGGCATCAGATTGCACCCACACAACTAGAAAAAACAGTTTAAAAAGTATTTGTAGATACAGGGCCATCATAGAATTCACACCATTAACCCCACAGAAGTATTTTCCCAATTTCCCTTTTCCCTGCCAAACTGCTTAATGGGGTCTTATTAGACAATTTGACATGACCATACCTGTATGAAATATAATTGTAGTATGGCCAAAAATATCTTTAAAATTTTCATAGTGATGTAGAAAACACCATCAAATGATCCAGGCGTGCCAGATTTATACATACACTGCCTTCGGAAAGTATTCAAACCCCTTGACTTTTCCCACATTTTCTTATGTTACAGCCTTATCCTAAAATTGATGAAAAAACACACAATACCCAATAAAGACAAAGCGTAAACAAGGTTTTTAGACATTTTTGCAAATGTATAAAAAAAATAAAAAACAGAAATACCCTATTTACATAAGTATTCAGACCTTTTGCTATGAGACTCGAAATTGAGCTCAGGTGCATCCTGTTTCCATTGATCATCCTTGAGATGTTTCTACAACTTGATTGGAGTCCACCTGTGGGAAATTCAATTGATTGGCCAAAACAAGCTGGTTAACAATCGCACAACAGGTGCAATAATCAAGACAAACAAGAGTCGGGTCTCAGCCTCTATAGGAAAATACAACCACTTTAGTGTATGTGGCAGTTCAGCAGGCGTGTGAGAGAGCTTGGTGATAACGCCAGTTGTGTTACTCCTTTCTGCTGATAGAATTGTCGCTGCTGCTCAAGCTAGCCTCTGTTCTCTTCATATCTACACACAGCTGTGCCCTTGAAAGATACGGAAAAGAACAGGATGGAGCCCCAAAAAAAGAGAAAAAAAGGTCACTCTCAGACGGCTCTTTTATCTTTGGCCGCGTAACCAAGTTACTCAAAACAACACGAGGGAAAAACACTAGCTTCTTCTTACGAGAGAAACAGACTGTGGAAATGGACAGTTTTAAGGCATAAATACAAATGATGTGCATAACAGAGTTTGGAAATTTTGCCACTAGAAAAGTCTAGATGAAGGACCATCATTTTAATCAGCTCACATCCACGACTATTCACATGTACATATCCATTTTACAAGTTTTAAAAAGGTGACATATTGCAATTATTGATCATAACATCTTCAGAAAGTCAACGATTCTGACAGCTTTTTGGGCACAATCTTATACCACAATTCTGTGAATCATTTAACATCTCCATACTATCTGGTACACCTGGCTCATGAGGTTATGTATTCTATACTGAACAAAAATATAAACGGAACATGTAAAGTGTTGGTCCCATGTTTCATGAGCTGAAATAAAAAGATCCCAGAAATGTTCCATACGCACAAAAAAGCTTCTTTCTCTCCAATTTTGTGAACAAATTTATTTACATCCCTGTTAGTGAGCATTTCTCCTTTGCCAAGATAATCCATCCACCTGACAGGTGTGGCACATCAAGAAGCTGATTAAACAGCATGATCATTACACAGGTGCACCTTGTGCTGGGGCCAATAAAAGGCCACTGTAAAATGTGCAGTTTTGTCAGACAAGACAATGCCACAGATGTGTCAAGTTTTGAGGGAGTGTGCAATTGGCATGCTGACTGCTGTAATATCCACCAGAGCTGTTGCCAGAGAATTTAATGTTAATTTCTCTACCATAAGCCACCCCCAACATCATTTTAGAGAATATGGCAGTACGTTCAACCGGCCTCACAACCGCACACCACATGTAACCACTCCAGCCAAGGACCTCCACATCTGGCTTCTTCACCTGCGGGATCGTCTGAGACCTGCCACCCGGACAGCTGATGGAACTGAGTATTTCAGTCTGTAATAAATCATTTTACATTTTTACATTTTAGTCATTTAGCAGACGCTCTTATCCAGAGCGACTTACAGTAGAGTGCATACATTTTATTACATTTTTACATACTGAGACAAGGATATCCCTACCGGCCAAGAGCAGACGCTCTTATCCAGAGCGACTTACAGTAGAGTGCATACATTTTATTACATATTATTATTTTTCTTTATTTTTTTACATACTGAGACAATGATATCCCTACCGGCCGAACCATCCCTACCGGCCAAACCCTCCCTAACCCGGACGACGCTATGCCAATTGTGCGTCGCCCCACGGATCTCCCGGTTGCGGCCGGCTGCGACAGAGCCTGGGCGCGAACCCAGAGACTCTGGTGGCGCAGCTAGCACTGCGATGCAGTGCCCTAGACCACTGCGCCACCCGGGAGATACACACACTACCCCATAATGACAAAGTGGAAACAGGTTTAGAAATGTATTTAAAATAAAAAACAAATACCTTATTTACATTAATATTCAGACCCCCCGCTATGAGCTCAGGTGCATTCTGTTTCCATTGATCATCCTTGAGATGCTTCTACAACTTGATTGGAGTCCACCTGTGGTAAATGCAATTGATTGGACATGATTTGGAAAGGCACACCCCTGTCTATATAAGGTCCCACAGTTGACAGTGCAAAACTGAGCAATCGGGGGAGAAGGGTTTGGTCAGGGAGGTGACCAAGAATCCGATGGTCACTCTGACAGAGCTCCAGAGTTCCTCTGTGGAGATGGGGGAACCTTCCAGAAGGACAACCATCTCTGCAGCACTCCACTAATCAGGCCTGTGGTAGAGTGGCCAGACGGAAGCCACTCCTCAGTAAAAGGCACATGACAGCCCGCTTGGAGTTTGCCAAAAGGCACCTAAAGACTCTCAGACCATGAGAAACAAGATGCTCTGGTTTGATGAAACCAAGATTTTACTCTTTAGCCTGAATATCAAGCGCCACATCTGGAGGAAACCTGGCACCATCCCTACGGTGAAGCATGGTGGTGCCAGCATCATGCTATGGGGATGTTTTTCAGCGGCAGGGACTGGGAGACTAGTCAGGATCGAGGGAAAGATGAACGGAGCAAAGTACAGAGAGAGATCCTTGATGAAAACTTGCTTCAGAGCACTCAGGACCTCAGACTGGGGTGAGGGTTCACCTTCCAACAGGACAACGCAAGGGTGGCTTCGGGACAAGTCTCAATGTACTTGAGTGGCCCAGCCAGAGCCCGGATTTGAACCCGAGAGAACCTGGTAATAGCTGTGCAGCAACGCTCCCCATCCAACCTGACAGAGCTTGAGAGGATCTGCATAGATCTGCAATACAGGTGTGCCAAGCTTATACCGTCATACCCAAGACTCAAGGCTGTAATTGCTGCCAAAGGTGCTTCAACAAAGTACTGAGTAAAGGGTCTGAATACTTATGTAAATCTCATATTTCCGTTTTTTTTTATTTGATAAATTTGCAAAAAGGTATCAATTTTTTATTTTTATTTGTCATTATGAGGTATTGTGTGTAGGTTGACAAGTGAAAAAAACAATTTAATCCACTTTAGAACAAGGCTCCAACGCAACAAATGGTGGAAAAAGTCAAGCGGTCTGAATACTCTCCCAATACACTGTATATCAATCAGCACTGATAAAAGCAGACTGTTAAGATTGAGAGAACATTTTAATACAAAGCAGTACAAAAAAAAAAGAAAAGTGAATAAATAAAAAAAAGTTGTTATTTTCCTGACTGGTAAAAACAGTTTTAGACAAGCCTCGTGAAAACACAATAAACAGAGGAAATACAGTAGTTACAGACGTTGGTACGTAGGTGCGGCAGTGTGAATACAGTATAGTGCAATACAATAAAGGAGACACAGTCCAATACAGTAGTTAAAAAGACCTACATTATATGTTTCCACCAACCACAGGGTTGAAGATTCATTCCAGAACATGTGGAGTGTTTGTCAGCACAGAGGGAGAGAGAGAGAGAGGGGAGAGAGAGAGAGAGGGGAGAGAGAGAGGAGAGAGAGAGAGGAGAGAGAGAGGAGAGAGAGAGAATGTCACTGCCAGTCTAGCAGTGCTTACCATGTGAACATCAGTGATGCAACAGTGTTTTTGGTCAGTTCAGTAAAAATAACATTTCACAGTGTCACCAGAGACCATTTGTAAGGCTCCCTCTCTTCCCAAAGCCACATCTCTCCAACCTACAATGTGTCCATTGTATGTTGATCTAGAGCAGGCGGGCCTCTAATGATCAAAATGTCATACTTCTTCATAATGAATTCCTGTCCTGATACAGGGTGTATGAAAGGGAGAAGTCAGTAGTGAAAGAATGTCAGTTATTTGGTATGAGGATCGTTGGTTACAGAACGACTCCCTGGGAACATTTAATGACTACGTCTGGCAGCAACTGGTCCCCCACCAAAATAATCACACACAAATTCACTAAGGCCACGAAACAGGCCTGCTAAATCCCTTTTGTGGGGAAAAACTCATTCTGATTGGCTGGGCCTGGCTCCCCAGTGTGTGGGCATATGCCCTCCCAGGCCCACCCAAGGCAGCGCCCCTGCCTAGTCATGTGAAATCCATAGATTAGGGCCTAATGAATTGATTTCAATTGACTAATTTTCTTATATGAACTGTAACTCAATAAAATCTTTGAAATTGATGCATGTTGAGATTATATTTTTGTTAACTATGAACATTTGAAGACATTTTGGGGACTACTATAACTATATTTCATACAGGTATGGTTAAGCAAAATTGTCCAATAAGAACCCATTGAGTTGCACAAGTGACTTGTAGGGAGCTCCTGGGAGGAGCTAATGCCTGTTTAAGCAACTCCGTTCATTCTTCCTCATCAGCCAATCAAATTCAAATAGCAAACGTGCGCTTGAGCAAGAATAACTCATTTCCACAGTAGTGACACAGATAGAACAATGAGTCAGATGTTTCACCAGGTGTATAAATCTGAATCATCCGGTTGGCGTTTCCACTCACTACCAAATATGGTGATGAGAGGAAGCCCAGTGGCCGGCAGTGGGAGAAGATGGAGCGGTGGATTTTGGCCGACATTTTGCTAATTTTCTCATCTATGAAACATTTGTTCTCAATACAGTACTCTTCCCAAAACTAGAATCTGTTCGGAATAGAGTGTTGTAGACTTTACCCTTTGCCAAAACATTTTTTTTTTTAAATTGTGTTGTTTAGGAGTGTAAGGGCGAATTAGGTTTTTGCACGCGAGCACTTAACAGAGTAGACGTTCCATAATGTGAATATTCAAATAAATGCTAGAACGCGCCAATATAATCTTGCTAGCTCGTGCTTGGCTCTCCCCACCTCCTTGCTTGTTCTGCCCACTATGGTTCATTTGCTACCATTGGAAATGACAGGATGTGGTCTATCTTGGGTTAGTTATACAAATCTTTGGTAGTGACCATCAGAGCTAGCTAACGTTAGCACATCACAAAGGTAAGCAACAACAAAAAAACGACACAAAATGGCAATAAAATGTCTTTATTATACTGGCTAATATATAAAACACTAAAATGGAAAGACTATTTCCAAATTATACTGTCTGACATACATGGCCTTCAGAAAGTATTCAGACCCCTTGACTTTTCCCACATTTTGTTGAGTTACAGCCTGAATTTAGAATAGATTAAATTGAGATTGTGTCACAGGGCTACACACAATAACCCATAATGTCGAAGTGGAATTATGTTTTTATAAGTTAAGTATTCGACCCCTTTGTTAAAAACTTATTCGGGATCGGTATCCCGTCCACAAGACGGTTGAGCTAACGTAGGCTAATGCGATTAGCATGAGGTTGTAAGTAACAAGAATAATTTCCAGGACATAGACATATCTGATATTGGCAGAAAGCTTAAATTCTTGTTAATCTAACTGCACTGTCCAATTTACAGTGAAAGAATACCATGCTATTGTTTAAGGAGAGTGCACAATTTTGAACATGAAAAGGTATTAATAAACAAATTAGGCACATTTGGGCAGTCTTGATACAAAATGTTGAACATAAATGCAATGATTCATTGGATCAGTCTAAAACGCTACACATACACTGATGCCATCTAGTGGCCAAAACATAAATTGCACCTGGGCTGGAATAATACATTATGGCCTTTCTCTTGCATTTCAAAGATGATGGTACAAAAAAAATACAAAAGAACGGTTGTTTTTTTCTTTGATTGATCTTTTACCAGATCTATTGTGTTATATTCTCCTACATTCCTTTCACATTTCCACAAACTTCAAAGTGCTTCCTTTCAAATGGTACCAAGAATATGCATGTCCTTGCTTCAGGGCCTGAGCTACAGGCAGTTAGATTTGGGTAGGTCATTTTAGGCGAAAATTGAAAAAAGGGGCGTATCCTTAAGAGGTTTTAAGGCAAGCCTAAATAATTTCAGGAGAACAAATGTGGTTAACAAGTCAAATAATAAGTTGCATGGACTCACTGTGTGCAAAAATAGTGTTAAACATGAATGTTTAATGATTACCTCATCTCTGTACCCCACACATACAATTATCTGTAAATTCCCTCAGTCGAGCAGTGAACTTCAAACACATATTCAACCACAAAGACCAGGGAGGTTTTCCAATGCCTCGCAAAGAAGGGCACCTATTGGTAGATGGGTATAAATAAAAAAAAGCAGACATTGAACATCCCTTTGAGCATGGGGAAGTTATTAATTACACTTTGGATGGTGTATCAATACAGCCAGTCACTATAAAAGATGTATGCGTCCTTCCTAACTCAGTTGCCAGAGAGGAAAGAAACCACTCAGGAATTCCACCATGACACCAATGGTGACATTAAAACAGTTACAGAGTTTAACGGCTGTGATAGGAGAAAACTGAGGATGGATCAACAACATTGTAATTACTCCACAATACTAACCTAAATGACAGAGTGAAAAGAAGGAAGCCTGTACAGAATAAAAATATTCCAAAACATGCATCCTGTTTGCAACAAGGCACTAAAGTAATACTGTGGCAATGCAATTCACTTTTTGTCTTGAATACAAAGTGTTATGTTTGGGTCAAATCCAATACAACACATTACTGAGTACCACTCTCCATTTTTTAAGCATAGTGGTGGCTGCATTATGTTTTGGGTATGCTTGAAGTCATTAAGGACTGGGGAGTTTTTCAGGATAAAAAATGTATGGAATGGCGCAAAGCACAGGCAAAATCCTAGAGGAAAACCTGGTTCAGTCCGCTTTCCACCAGACACTGGGAGATTAATTCACCCTTCAGCAGGACAATAACCTAAACACAAAGACAAATCTAAACTGGCGTTGCTTACCAAGAAGAGTGACATTTCCTGAGTGGCTGAGTTACAGTTTTGACTTAAATCTACTTGAAATATATGTTTGTCTGGCAATGATCAACAACCAACTTGAATAATTTTGAAAATAATAAAATGGGCAAATGTTGCACAATCCAGGTGTGGAAAGCTCTTAGAGACTTATCCCAAAAGACTCACAGCTATTATCGTTGTGAAAGGTGCTTCTACAAAGTATTGACTCAAGGGTGTGAATACTTATGTAAATTAGATATTTCTGTATTTCATTTTTCAAAAGTGTTCTAGAATCTATTTGATCCATTTTGAATTAAGGCTGTAACACAAAAAATGGTGGAATAAGTCAAGGGGTATGAATAATTTTTTATATTTGATTTACAATGACTGCCTACCCCGGCCAAACCCGGACAACACTGGGCCAATTGTGAGCCACCCTATGGGACTCCCGATCACGGCCGGTTGTGATACAGCCTGGAATCGAACCAGGGTCTCCAGTGACGCCTCTGAGATGCAGTGCCTTAAACCGCTGCGCCACTCGGGATTACTTTCTAAAGGCACTCTATAAATGAGTTTAACTACTTTGCTGGTTAGTTATCTTTTCAAAAGAGCTAACTTAGCTTGCTTGCTAGCTAGCTGTAGATTGGCTGGCTATTTAACTAATGCTTTTTTATCTAACTACATAATACAGCAAGTACAGCTACTACTTTTACTAACTGCTTAGCTAGCTGTTTTTTTCTGGAGCAATGAGCTAATATAGCAAGCTGTATCTTAGCTGGCTGATAGATAAATAACTATATTTTCATCTTATTAACACAATCATAGGCTGGTGCATAATTAAAGGTTCCTCGTATGCTTCTCAATGTAAATAGGAGCCTCTTGGGCTGGTGTATAATAAAAGGAAAACAGTTCCATAATTGAACTTTTAACAAGGCACACCTGTTCATTGAAATGCATTCCAGGTGACTACCTCATGAAGCTGGTTGAGAGAATGCCAAGAGTGTGCAAAGCTGTCATCAAGGCAAAGGGTGGCTACTTTGAAGAATCTCAAATATAAAATATATTTTGATTTGTTTGACACTTTTTTGGTTACTACACTATATGTGTTATTTCACTATTATTATACAATGTATATAAAATAGGAAAAATAAGGAAAAATCCTTGAATGAGTAGATATGTACAAACCTTTGACTGGCACTGTATATCTTTAAAACTAGTAATGTGATTTACCTACTTTATGTTTACCTCTTTGTTATCCTAGGCATACAGAACCCTGCCAGCACCCACCTCAACCCCTCAGAAACCAGCCCCCAGCCCCCACACCCCAGCTCCCCCCCCCCCCAAGCAACCCCAGCCAATCCATCCCAAAAACAACTCTGGCCCTTCCATGTCTGCCTGCTCTTCCCCGCCCCTCGGGATACCCTTCCCAGCCCCTCACAAATCCCCGCTATAGTCCCTGCCAGGGAAAAACCTTTTGTGAATCTATGCTCTTGGGGCATTCGAAGGGTCATATAAACTCTGAATGGATATGGATGGTCTTGACATGACATAGATTTTTAAGGCTACCGCCTAGATTCAATCCGGGAGTGCTGGAAGGTCCACGTTTATAGAGGGATTGACGTTTTAAAGGCAATGTTCCTGCATTCGTGGAGACATCATTCACAGTAAACGCTGCATATGTCAGGTCAATCAGAAATGACCTTTACATGTCAAACACGGTACAAAGCTGATCTTCCGGATTTTAATCTAGCCCTCGTTTAAAAAAAAATAATGTTTTCATACCTACAGAGCTAGTAACATTCTAGACAAGTACACGTTTGTATCGGTTCGTAAGATTTGCTGTGGCAATAGATTTACATACATGCAAAATCAACCACTAAAATGTAGCTCATGTCACGGGGTAGTCCTACTCAACTATCTAAACTGACAATCATCACACACAGTTCTTCACAGGCACAAACTCATACAAACACACACACACACACACACACACACTACCACACACACACACACACACACACACTACCACACACACACACACACACACACACACACACACACACACACACACACACACACACACACACACACACACACACACACACACAGCACTGTGTAGGACTTAAGTTTCACTGGGATACTGTATGGGTAAACAGATAAATAAGCTTTGCACAAAATCCTTATCAACCGTGTTGAGGATATACAGGTTTCCTGACACTTTGGGTTACCTCAGAGATCAACTCCAACACTGAAAAAAACATCAAGGCCTAAGGCCAGAACTTCAACCTGACCAACCAACTCCTTGAAGTTTACAAAATAATGTTTGTTCAATGCGTTTATGCACAAATCCCGGTCTTCAGTATTTGACTGTGTACTAGAATGTTATGATTGTCTGTTGTTTTTAGTTCACAACACTAATGTTTGATTTGCTGGCCACAAGCCAGTCTTGTTAACCTAACGGAGGTGAAGATTACATCTGTCATCCTAACGGAGGAGTAGATTACATCTATCATCCTAATGGAGGAGTAGATTACATCTATCATCCTAATGGAGGAGTAGATTACATCTATCATCCTAATGGAGGAGTAGATTACATCTATCATCCTAATGGAGGAGTAGATTACATCTATCATCCTAATGGAGGTGTAGATTACATCTATCATCCTAATGGAGGAGTAGATTACATCTATCATCCTAATGGAGGTGTAGATTACATCTATCATCCTAATGGAGGAGTAGATTACATATATCATCCTAATGGAGGAGTAGATTACATCTATCATCCTAATGGAGGAGTAGATTACATCTATCATCCTAATGGAGGTGTAGATTACATCTATCATCCTAACGGAGGAGTAGATTACATCTATCATCCTAATGGAGGAGTAGATTACATCTATCATCCTAATGGAGGTGTAGATTACATCTATCATCCTAACGGAGGTGTAGATTACATCTATCATCCTAACGGAGGAGTAGATTACATCTATCATCCTAACGGAGGAGTAGATTACATCTATCATCTATCATCCTAATGGAGGAGTAGATTACATCTATCATCCTAATGGAGGATTAGATTACATCTATCATCCTAATGGAGGATTAGATTACATCTATCATCCTAATGGAGGAGTAGATTACATCTATCATCCTAACGGAGGAGTAGATTACATCTATCATCCTAATGGAGGATTAGATTACATCTATCATCCTAATGGAGGTGTAGATTACATCTATCATCTATCATCCTAATGGAGGAGTAGATTACATCTATCATCCTAATGGAGGAGTAGATTACATCTATCATCCTAATGGAGGTGTAGATTACATCTATCATCCTAATGGAGGAGTAGATTACATCTATCATCCTAATGGAGGAGTAGATTACATCTATCATCCTAACGGAGGAGTAGATTACATCTATCATCCTAATGGAGGAGTAGATTACATCTATCATCCTAACGGAGGAGTAGATTACATCTATCATCCTAATGGAGGAGTAGATTACATCTATCATCCTAATGGAGGATTAGATTACATCTATCATCCTAACGGAGGAGTAGATTACATCTATCATCCTAACGGAGGAGTAGATTACATCTATCATCCTAATGGAGGAGTAGATTACATCTATCATCCTAATGGAGGAGTAGATTACATCTATCATCCTAATGGAGGAGTAGATTACATCTATCATCCTAATGGAGGATTAGATTACATCTATCATCCTAATGGAGGAGTAGATTACATCTATCATCCTAACGGAGGAGTAGATTACATCTATCATCCTAATGGAGGAGTAGATTACATCTATCATCCTAATGGAGGTGTAGATTACATCTATCATCCTAATGGAGGAGTAGATTACATCTGTCATCCTAATGGAGGAGTAGATTACATCTATCATCCTAATGGAGGAGTAGATTACATCTATCATCCTAATGGAGGAGTAGATTACATCTATCATCTATCATCCTAATGGAGGAGTAGATTACATCTATCATCTATCATCCTAATGGAGGAGTAGATTACATCTATCATCCTAATGGAGGAGTAGATTACATCTATCATCCTAATGGAGGAGTAGATTACATCTATCATCCTAATGGAGGTGTTGATTACATCTATCATCCTAATGGAGGAGTAGATTACATCTATCATCCTAATGGAGGTGTAGATTACATCTATCATCCTAATGGAGGAGTAGATTACATCTATCATCCTAATGGAGGAGTAGATTACATCTATCATCCTAACGGAGGTGTAGATTACATCTATCATCCTAATGGAGGAGTAGATTACATCTATCATCCTAATGGAGGAGTAGATTACATCTATCATCTATCATCCTAATGGAGGAGTAGATTACATCTATCATCCTAATGGAGGTGTAGATTACATCTATCATCCTAATGGAGGTGTAGATTACATCTATCATCCTAACGGAGGAGTAGATTACATCTATCATCCTAATGGAGGAGTAGATTACATCTATCATCCTAACGGAGGAGTAGATTACATCTATCATCCTAATGGAGGAGTAGATTACATCTATCATCCTAATGGAGGTGTAGATTACATCTGTCATCTATCATCCTAATGGAGGAGTAGATTACATCTATCATCCTAATGGAGGAGTAGATTACATCTATCATCCTAATGGAGGAGTAGATTACATCTATCATCCTAATGGAGGAGTAGATTACATCTGTCATCCTAATGGAGGTGTAGATTACATCTATCATCCTAATGGAGGAGTAGATTACATCTATCATCCTAACGGAGGAGTAGATTACATCTATCATCCTAATGGAGGTGTAGATTACATCTATCATCCTAATGGAGGAGTAGATTACATCTATCATCCTAATGGAGGTGTAGATTACATCTATCATCCTAATGGAGGAGTAGATTACATCTATCATCCTAATGGAGGTGTAGATTACATCTATCATCCTAACGGAGGAGTAGATTACATCTATCATCCTAATGGAGGTGTAGATTACATCTATCATCCTAACGGAGGAGTAGATTACATCTATCATCCTAATGGAGGAGTAGATTACATCTATCATCTATCATCCTAATGGAGGAGTAGATTACATCTATCATCCTAATGGAGGTGTAGATTACATCTATCATCCTAATGGAGGAGTAGATTACATCTATCATCTATCATCCTAATGGAGGAGTAGATTACATCTATCATCTATCATCCTAATGGAGGAGTAGATTACATCTATCATCCTAATGGAGGTGTAGATTACATCTATCATCCTAATGGAGGAGTAGATTACATCTATCATCCTAATGGAGGTGTAGATTACATCTATCATCTATCATCCTAATGGAGGAGTAGATTACATCTGTCATCTATCATCCTAATGGAGGAGTAGATTACATCTGTCATCCTAATGGAGGAGTAGATTACATCTGTCATCTATCATCCTAATGGAGGAGTAGATTACATCTGTCATCTATCATCCTAATGGAGGAGTAGATTACATCTGTCATCCTAATGGAGGAGTAGATTACATCTATCATCCTAACGGAGGTGTAGATTACATCTATCATCCTAATGGAGGAGTAGATTACATCTATCATCCTAATGGAGGAGTAGATTACATCTGTCATCCTAATGGAGGAGTAGATTACATCTATCATCTATCATCCTAATGGAGGAGTAGATTACATCTATCATCTATCATCCTAATGGAGGAGTAGATTACATCTATCATCCTAATGGAGGTGTAGATTACATCTATCATCTATCATCCTAATGGAGGAGTAGATTACATCTATCATCCTAATGGAGGAGTAGATTACATCTATCATCCTAATGGAGGAGTAGATTACATCTGTCATCCTAATGGAGGAGTAGATTACATCTATCATCTATCATCCTAATGGAGGAGTAGATTACATCTATCATCCTAATGGAGGAGTAGATTACATCTATCATCCTAATGGAGGAGTAGATTACATCTATCATCCTAATGGAGGAGTAGATTACATCTATCATCCTAATGGAGGTGTAGATTACATCTATCATCCTAATGGAGGAGTAGATTACATCTATCATCCTAACGGAGGAGTAGATTACATCTATCATCCTAATGGAGGTGTAGATTACATCTGTCATCCTAATGGAGGAGTAGATTACATCTATCATCCTAACGGAGGAGTAGATTACATCTATCATCCTAATGGAGGTGTAGATTACACCTATCATCCTAATGGAGGAGTAGATTACATCTATCATCCTAATGGAGGTGTAGATTACATCTATCATCCTAATGGAGGAGTAGATTACATCTATCATCTATCATCCTAACGGAGGAGTAGATTACATCTATCATCCTAATGGAGGAGTAGATTACATCTATCATCCTAATGGAGGAGTAGATTACATCTATCATCCTAATGGAGGTGTAGATTACATCTATCATCCTAATGGAGGAGTAGATTACATCTATCATCCTGATGGAGGAGTAGATTACATCTATCATCCTAATGGAGGAGTAGATTACATCTATCATCCTAATGGAGGAGTAGATTACATCTATCATCCTAACGGAGGTGTAGATTACATCTATCATCCTAATGGAGGAGTAGATTACATCTATCATCCTAATGGAGGAGTAGATTACATCTATCATCCTAATGGAGGAGTAGATTACATCTATCATCTATCATCCTAACGGAGGAGTAGATTACATCTGTCATCCTAATGGAGGAGTAGATTACATCTGTCATCCTAACGGAGGAGTAGATTACATCTATCATCCTAATGGAGGAGTAGATTACATCTATCATCCTAATGGAGGAGTAGATTACATCTATCATCTATCATCCTAATGGAGGAGTAGATTACATCTGTCATCCTAATGGAGGAGTAGATTACATCTGTCATCCTAATGGAGGAGTAGATTACATCTGTCATCCTAATGGAGGAGTAGATTACATCTATCATCCTAACGGAGGTGTAGATTACATCTGTCATCCTAATGGAGGAGTAGATTACATCTATCATCCTAACGGAGGAGTAGATTACATCTATCATCCTAACGGAGGTGTAGATTACATCTATCATCCTAATGGAGGAGTAGATTACATCTGTCATCCTAATGGAGGAGTAGATTACATCTGTCATCCTAATGGAGGAGTAGATTACATCTATCATCCTAACGGAGGTGTAGATTACATCTGTCATCCTAATGGAGGAGTAGATTACATCTATCATCCTAACGGAGGAGTAGATTACATCTATCATCCTAACGGAGGTGTAGATTACATCTGTCATCCTAATGGAGGAGTAGATTACATATATCATCCTAATGGAGGAGTAGATTACATCTATCATCCTAACGGAGGTGTAGATTACATCTGTCATCCTAATGGAGGAGTAGATTACATCTATCATCCTAACGGAGGAGTAGATTACATCTATCATCCTAACGGAGGAGTAGATTACATCTATCATCCTAATGGAGGATTAGATTACATCTATCATCCTAATGGAGGAGTAGATTACATCTATCATCCTAATGGAGGTGTAGATTACATCTATCATCCTAATGGAGGATTAGATTACATCTATCATCCTAATGGAGGAGTAGATTACATCTATCATCCTAACGGAGGAGTAGATTACATCTATCATCCTAACGGAGGAGTAGATTACATCTATCATCTATCATCCTAATGGAGGAGTAGATTACATCTATCATCCTAACGGAGGAGTAGATTACATCTATCATCCTAATGGAGGAGTAGATTACATCTATCATCCTAATGGAGGATTAGATTACATCTATCATCCTAATGGAGGATTAGATTACATCTATCATCCTAATGGAGGAGTAGATTACATCTATCATCCTAACGGAGGAGTAGATTACATCTATCATCTATCATCCTAATGGAGGAGTAGATTACATCTATCATCCTAATGGAGGAGTAGATTACATCTATCATCCTAATGGAGGATTAGATTACATCTATCATCCTAATGGAGGAGTAGATTACATCTATCATCCTAATGGAGGAGTAGATTACATCTATCATCCTAATGGAGGTGTAGATTACATCTATCATCCTAATGGAGGAGTAGATTACATCTATCATCCTAACGGAGGAGTAGATTACATCTATCATCTATCATCCTAATGGAGGAGTAGATTACATCTATCATCCTAATGGAGGTGTAGATTACATCTATCATCCTAATGGAGGAGTAGATTACATCTATCATCCTAATGGAGGTATAGATTACATCTATCATCCTAATGGAGGTGTAGATTACATCTATCATCCTAATGGAGGAGTAGATTACATCTATCATCCTAATGGAGGAGTAGATTACATCTATCATCCTAACGGAGGAGTAGATTACATCTATCATCCTAATGGAGGTGTAGATTACATCTATCATCCTAATGGAGGTGTAGATTACATCTATCATCCTAACGGAGGAGTAGATTACATCTATCATCCTAATGGAGGAGTAGATTACATCTATCATCCTAATGGAGGTGTAGATTACATCTATCATCCTAATGGAGGAGTAGATTACATCTATCATCCTAATGGAGGTGTATATTACATTTATCATCCTAATGGAGGTGTAGATTACATCTGTCATCCTAATGGAGGAGTAGATTACATCTGTCATCCTAATGGAGGAGTAGATTACATCTATCATCCTAATGGAGGAGTAGATTACATCTATCATCCTAATGGAGGAGTAGATTACATCTATCATCTATCATCCTAATGGAGGAGTAGATTACATATATCATCCTAATGGAGGAGTAGATTACATCTATCATCCTAATGGAGGAGTAGATTACATCTGTCATCCTGATGGAGGAGTAGATTACATCTATCATCTATCATCCTAATGGAGGAGTAGATTACATATATCATCCTAATGGAGGAGTAGATTACATCTATCATCCTAATGGAGGAGTAGATTACATCTGTCATCCTGATGGAGGAGTAGATTACATCTATCATCCTAATGGAGGTGTAGATTACATCTATCATCCTAATGGAGGAGTAGATTACATCTATCATCCTAATGGAGGAGTAGATTACATCTATCATCCTAATGGAGGAGTAGATTACATCTATCATCCTAATGGAGGAGTAGATTACATCTATCATCCTAATGGAGGAGTAGATTACATCTATCATCCTAATGGAGGAGTAGATTACATCTATCATCCTAATGGAGGAGTAGATTACATCTATCATCTATCATCCTAATGGAGGAGTAGATTACATCTATCATCCTAATGGAGGAGTAGATTACATCTATCATCCTAATGGAGGAGTAGATTACATCTGTCATCCTAATGGAGGAGTAGATTACATCTATCATCTATCATCCTAATGGAGGAGTAGATTACATCTATCATCTATCATCCTAATGGAGGAGTAGATTACATCTATCATCTATCATCCTAATGGAGGTGTAGATTACATCTATCATCCTAACGGAGGAGTAGATTACATCTATCATCCTAATGGAGGAGTAGATTACATCTATCATCCTAATGGAGGAGTAGATTACATCTATCATCTATCATCCTAATGGAGGAGTAGATTACATCTATCATCCTAATGGAGGAGTAGATTACATCTATCATCCTAATGGAGGAGTAGATTACATCTATCATCTATCATCCTAATGGAGGAGTAGATTACATCTATCATCCTAATGGAGGAGTAGATTACATCTGTCATCCTAATGGAGGAGTAGATTACATCTATCATCCTAATGGAGGAGTAGATTACATCTATCATTCTAATGGAGGAGTAGATTACATCTATCATCCTAATGGAGGTGTAGATTACATCTATCATCCTAATGGAGGAGTAGATTACATCTATCATTCTAATGGTGGAGTAGATTACATCTATCATCCTAACGGAGGAGTAGATTACATATATCATCCTAATGGAGGAGTAGATTACATCTATCATCCTAACGGAGGAGTAGATTACATATATCATCCTAATGGAGGAGTAGATTACATCTATCATCCTAATGGAGGAGTAGATTACATCTATCATCCTAACGGAGGTGTAGATTACATCTATCATCCTAATGGAGGAGTAGATTACATCTATCATCCTAACGGAGGAGTAGATTACATCTATCATCCTAATGGAGGAGTAGATTACATCCATCATCCTAATGGAGGAGTAGATTACAAAATATTTGTCATTTATTTTAAATATCTATCATATCTACACAACATTGCAAACTCTCTCTGTCACAACTCCTGGTCTCAGACACACATGGGCTCTGGCATTTGAAACCATTAAAATTTTTCACACCACACTTTTCTAATCACAAAAGCACCCACCCCATCTTCCATCACAACCACACTCCCACCACATACTGTGTGGTATGCTACAGTTTGTTACCAGCATCTGTTCTAGAATACACTCACCGAACAGCATTCTAAAACCACACCGGACAGCATTCTAAAACCACACCGGACAGCATTCTAAAACCACACCGAACAGCATTCTAAAACCACATTCTAAAACCACACCGAACAGCATTCTAAAACCACATTCTAAAACCACACCGAACAGCATTCTAAAACCACACCGAACAGCATTCTAAAACCACATTCTAAAACCACACCGAACAGCATTCTAAAACCACACCAAACAGCATTCTAAACCCACACCGAACAGCATCTTAAAACCCCAACGAACAGCATTCTAAAACAACACCGAACAGCATCTTAAAACCACACCGAACAGCATTCTAAAACCACACCGAACAGCATTCTAGAACCACACCGAACAGCATTCTAAAACCACACCGAACAGCATTCTAAACCTACACCGAACAGCATTCTAGAACCACACCGAACAGCATTCTAAACCCAGACCGAACAGCATTCTAAAACCACACCGAACAGCATTCTAGAACCACACCGAACAGCATTCTAAAACCACACCGAACAGCATTCTAAAACCACACCGAACAGCATTCTAAAACCACACCGAACAGCATTCTAAAACCACACCGAACAGCATTCTAAAACCACACCGAACAGCATTCTAAAACCACACCGAACAGCATTCTAAAACCACACCGAACAGCATTCTAAACCCACACCGAACAGCATTCTAAACCCACACCGAACAGCATTCTAAAACCACACCGAACAGCATTCTAAAACCACACCGAACAGCATTCTAAACCCACACCGAACAGCATTCTAAAACCACACCGAACAGCATTCTAAACCCACACCGAACAGCATTCTAAAACCACACCGAACAGCATTCTAAACCCACACCGAACAGCATTCTAGAACCACACCGAACAGCATTCTAAAACCACATTCTAAAACCACACCGAACAGCATTCTAAAACCACACCGAACAGCATTCTAAAACCACATTCTAAAACCACACCGAACAGCATTCTAAAACCACATTCTAAAACCACACCGAACAGCATTCTAAAACCACACCGAACAGCATTCTAAACCCACACCGAACAGCATCTTAAAACCCCAACGAACAGCATTCTAAAACCACACCGAACAGCATTCTAAAACCACACCGAACAGCATTCTAAAACCACACCGAACAGCATTCTAAAACCACACCGAGCAGCATTCTAAAACCACACCGAACAGCATTCTAAACCCACACCGAACAGCATTCTAAACCCACACCGAACAGCATTCTAAACCCACACCGAACAGCATTCTAAACCCACACCGAACAGCATTCTAAACCCACACCGAACAGCATTCTAAACCCACACCGAACAGCATTCTAAACCCACACCGAACAGCATTCTAAACCCACACCGAACAGCATTCTAAACCCACACCGAACAGCATTCTAAACCCACACCGAACAGCATTCTAAACCCACACCGAACAGCATTCTAAAACCACACCGAACAGCATTCTAAAACCACACCGAACAGCATTCTAAAACCACACCGAACAGCATTCTAAACCCACACCGAACAGCATTCTAAACCTACACCGAACAGCATTCTAGAACCACACCGACGGGGGCGGGACAGTGTGACTACTTTTGTTGTCCAAGGTTGCAGAACCAAAACAGCAATAGAGCTTACATTAACACTAACATTTGGCTACACACTGGTGTGGAGTAAGTCTCAGGTGGAAATTCATCATGACTGGCTTTATGAATACCGGGCCCTACTGTCTTACTCCGATAGCCATGTTAAACATAATTAAAATACAATTGCTTCAACATGGTAATCATTCAATAATTTTGAAATCAGCCATTTTATGATCAATTGAGCATTGTCCTTTAACAATACCTAAAGCTTCCTTCGTGTGAAAACAGTTGTTCAAATATCCTGTTTCATTCTGTCTTTTATCATTAACCAGTAAGGACTCCTGCTGCCTACAAATTCAGACTGCTCTCTAAAAAAAAACAAAAAAAACATGGGTTTACAAAATAATAAATATGGGTTTCTATGTTTCATTTGATAATTAATCAGTAAGGATTCCTGCTGCCTACAAATTCAGCGTTATAGACCATGTTCTACAAGTTCAGTCATTCAATCATTCCTTTCAAACATGATATGTTGTTCTCTTACCGCTGTCAGTTAGAATGGACCTTTTCCATTTTCATATTGACATGTTTTACACAATGGACACTTATGTTCTCTCTCTCTTGTGAATATTCTTCGTGTGTGATTTAAGGGAACTACTCTGATTAAAACATTTGTCACAATCGTTGCAGCGATATGGTTTCTCTCCCGTGTGAATTCTCTTGTGGCGTGTCATATCACGCAGTGTTGCGAAGCGCTTTTCACATATAGAACACTTAAAAGATTTCTCCCCTGTGTGAATCTTCATATGTATTGTCAGGTTTCCCCTCTGAAGGAAGCTTTTGCCACAAACTTCACACTTAAAGGGTTTCTCCCCTGTGTGAGTCTTCATATGTCCTGTCAGGTTTCCCTTCTGAATGAAGCGTTTGCCACAAACTTCACACTGATGTGGTTTCTCGCCAGTGTGAATTTGCTGATGGAGTTTTAGAGAAGGGGCTGACGTGAAGCCTCCTTCACATACAGAGCACTTGAACGGTTTCTCCCCTGTGTGAGTCCTCATATGTTGTGTCAGGTTTCCCTTTTGGGTGAAGTTCTTGCTGCACACGTGACACATATGCAGTTCTGTGTGAGACCCTATGTGTTTTTTTAATGTTGACCTTTGAGTGAAGCATTTGTCACATTCCTTGCACTGATATGGTTTCCCTCCATTGTGAATTTTCTGGTGGACTTTTAGATCAGAGGCTGTTGTAAAGCAATTATCACACGCAGGACACTTATGAGCTTTCTCCCCTGTGTGAGTCGTCATATGCACTCTCAGGTAACTCATGGTACCGAAGCTTTTGCCACAATCACTGCAGAGAAATGTTTCTTCTGGTAATTTTTTTTCTGTCTTCTCTCCACAGTGATTCTGCTGGTGACGTTTTAGAAGACTTGACGATGTAAAGCCTTCCTCACACGCGGGGCACATAAATGATTTCACTCTTGTATGGATTCGCTGGTGGAGTTTAAGATTAGTCGGTGATGTGAAACGTTTTTCACATACAGAACACTTATATGGTTTCTCTCCAGTGTGAGTCTTCATATGACGTGACAGGCCTCCACTCTGAGTGAAGGTTTTGCTGCAGATGTGGCACTTATATGGTTTCTCCCCTGTGTGGATTTGCTGGTGGCATTTTAGCTTATTTGAATAGGTGAAGCATTTTTCACATACAAGGCACTTGAAAGGTTTCTCCCCTGTGTGAGTCCTCATATGCACGCTCAGGCCTTTCTTCTGAGTGAAGCTTTTGCTACAAACGTTACAAGGATGAGGTTTCTCCCCTGTGTGAGTTACCACATGTACTCTCAGGCACGCCTTCCTAATGAAGCTTTTGCTGCATAGGTTACACTTATGGGGTTTCTCCCCTGTATGGATTCTCTGGTGGAGTTTGAGACAAGTCGATGATATGAAGCCTTTTTCACATACAGGGCATTTAAACGATTTCTCCCCTGTGTGAGTTACCATATGTACTCTCAGGTACGCCTTCCTTAAGAAGGTTTTGCCGCAAACATTGCACAGATATGGCTTTTCTCCCGTGTGATTTACCATATGCTTAATGAGGTATTCCTTCCTAATGAAGCTTTTTCTGCAAACATGGCACTGATACGGTTTCTCTCCGGTGTGAATTCGCTGGTGGATTACTAGATAACTCAATGTTGTGAAGCTTTTTCTACAAACAAAACACTGATGTGGTTCTCTCTCTGGGTGAGTCACTGGTTCTCTCTCTGGGTGAGTCACTGGTTCTCTCTCTGGGTGATTCACTGGTTCTCTCTCTGGGTGAGTCACTGGTTCTCTCTCTGGGTGAGTCACTGGTTCTCTCTCTGGGTGAGTCACTGGTTCTCTCTCTGGGTGAGTCACTGGTTCTCTCTCTGGGTGAGTCACTGGTTCTCTCTCTGGGTGAGTCACTGGTTCTCTCTCTGGGTGAGTCACTGGTTCTCTCTCTGGGTGAGTCACTGGTTCTCTCTCTGGGTGAGTAGTCCTTATATGCTTGTTGAAGTCTTTCTTGACTCGGAAGGAATTGCCACATTCTGTACACTGATATGGGATACCTGTGTGAATTCGCTGATGCTCTTTTAAAGAAGCTATGCCAAGAAAGGATTCATTGCACACAGGACATTGCTGTGGTCTCTCTTTCTCCCTTGTGTGAACTTTCTGGTGTAGTTGTAGACCGTTTATTGACTTAAAGCTTTGATGACAAAAAGGACAGCTGTGTGATTTCTCCCCTTTGTGAATTCTCCAATGTACTTTTAAAGGGCCTGGTGTCTTAAAGCTTTTACTGCACACATGACACTTGTATGGTCTCCTGCTTGTGTGAGACTTTAAAGGTGCTTTCAGCTCACTGGTTGTCTTGGTCTTAGTGCAGACTTGAGAGCTTTGTTTTTTCTTTTCCCGTGTTCTCTTTGACCTTGACGGTAGTTCTTCACTCTCGTCTTCATCAATACTGACAATGATTTCACTCAGAGCTGAAGAACAGTGTGGATTTACTGTAGAGAGGGGATGAGAGTGACTGGTTAGTTGTGATGCTCTGTAATCCTCGTCATCCAATGCTGTTTGGGTCTGTTCAGTTGTGTTGCTGGGTAGAGAGTCTGTCTTGCTGTCCTGGTCACAGTCACTTTCCACACAGGGAGGAATAAATATCAACTGTACAACCTCTGTGGTAGCAGACCTAAGTCTTTGAAGCTGCTCTTCCTCCTGACTGGTCCTGAGTTCCTCCTGTTCCTCTGTAATCTGTGTGGGCTCTGGGTCCTCCTGCCCCGGACTGGGGCTCCACTCCTGCTCACAATGCTGCTGCTGCTTAGGGGAAACCTCCTCTTCAGGGAGAGTTAGCTGCTGGGGATCTGGAGAGAGAGAGGAGAAGAAATAAGTAGCTAGCACTCAAGAAACAATAACAAATATTCACATTGAAGTGGATTCAGAATTCTCTATGCTGAACTAATGCAACATAACTGCAGCAGGTGATTTAGTAGCTCCATTTTACTACTTCCTATTTCATATTTACATAAGAGGAAGTTCTTAACCACCTGCATTCAGGTGTAGGTTGAATATATCCAGGTTGGGACAAGTAGAGGATTCTAATATCCCAGAACTCTTTGCATAAATGAGGAAGAATTCTAAAGAGACCAGCGCTAGTTCCATGAATCTCTTTCTTTTCGAAAGCTTCGGCATTGGAATTCGAGGTTGTCCTTTCCAGTTATCTTCAACCTAGGTTGAGATTTATAATTAAGCGGCCATCTTGGGAGATGGTGAGTGCATTGAGCAAGGTTGGGAGGAACAGGAGATTTAAACATTGTAGCTACCAACTGGTTAGGGCTAGAAGGGATGTATCTACCATCTGGTTATGGCTAGAAGGGATGTATCTACCAGCTGGTTATGGCTAGAAGGGATGTATCTACCAGCTGGTTATGGCTAGAAGGGATGTATCTACCAGCTGGTTATGGCTAGAAGGGAGTAGCTACTAGCTGGTTATGGCTAGAAGGGAGTAGCTACCAGCTGGTTATGGCTAGAAGGGATGTATCTACCAGCTGGTTATGGCTAGAAGGGATGTATCTACCAGCTGGTTATGGCTAGAAGGGAGTAGCTACCAGCTGGTTATGGCTAGAAGGGATGTAGCTACCGGCTGGTTATGGCTAGAAGGGAGTAGCTACCAGCTGGTTATGGCTAGAAGGGATGTATCTACCAGCTGGTTATGGCTAGAAGGGATGTATCTACCAGCTGGTTATGGCTAGAAGGGATGTAGCTACCTGCTGGTTATGGCTAGAAGGGATGTAGCTACCAGCTGGTTATGGCTAGAAGGGATGTAGCTACCGGCTGGTTATGGCTAGAAGGGATGTAGCTACCTGCTGGTTATGGCTAGAAGGGATGTAGCTACCAGCTGGTTATGGCTAGAAGGGATGTAGCTACCGGCTGGTTATGACTAGAAGGGATGTATCTACCAGCTGGTTATGTCTAGAAGGGAGTAGCTACCAGCTGGTTATGGCTAGAAGGGAGTAGCTACTAGCTGGTGATGGCTAGAAGGGATGTAGCTACCAGCTGGTTATGACTAGAAGGGAGTAGCTACCAGCTGGTTATGGCTAGAAGGGATGTAGCTACCGGCTGGTTATGGCTAGAAGGGATGTAGCTACCAGCTGGTTATGGCTAGAAGGGATGTAGCTACCTGCTGGTTATGGCTAGAAGGGATGTAGCTACCGGCTGGTTATGGCTAGAAGGGATGTAGCTACCTGCTGGTTATGGCTAGAAGGGATGTAGCTACCAGCTGGTTATGGCTAGAAGGGATGTAGCTACCGGCTGGTTATGACTAGAAGGGATGTATCTACCAGCTGTTATGGCTAGAAGGGAGTAGCTACCAGCTGGTTATGGCTAGAAGGGATGTAGCTACCAGCTGGTTATGGCTAGAAGGGAGTAGCTACTAGCTGGTGATGGCTAGAAGGGATGTAGCTACCAGCTGGTTATGACTAGAAGGGAGTAGCTACCAGCTGGTTATGACTAGAAGGGAGTAGCTACCAGCTGGTTATGACTAGAAGGGAGTAGCTACCAGCTGGTTATGACTAGAAGGGAGTAGCTACCAGCTGGTTATGACTAGAAGGGAGTAGCTACCAGCTGGTTATGACTAGAAGGGAGTAGCTACCAGCTGGTTATGGCTAGAAGGGATGTATCTACCAGCTGGTTATGGCTAGAAGGGAGTAGCTACCAGCTGGTTATGGCTAGAAGGGAGTAGCTACTAGCTGGTGATGGCTAGAAGGGATGTAGCTACCAGCTGGTTATGACTAGAAGGGAGTAGCTACCAGCTGGTTATGGCTAGAAGGGATGTAGCTACCGGCTGGTTATGGCTAGAAGGGATGTAGCTACCAGCTGGTTATGGCTAGAAGGGATGTAGCTACCTGCTGGTTATGGCTAGAAGGGAGTAGCTACTAGCTGGTTATGGCTAGAAGGGACGTAGCTACAGGCTGGTTATGACTAGAAGGGATGTAGCTACCAGCTGGTTATGGCTAGAAGGGAGTAGCTACTAGCTGGTTATGGCTAGAAGGGAGTAGCTACCAGCTGGTTATGGCTAGAAAGGATGTATCTACCAGCTGGTTATGGCTAGAAGGGATGTAGCTACCCGCTGGTTATGGCTAGAAGGGAGTAGCTACCAGCTGGTTATGGCTAGAAGGGATGTAGCTACCCGCTGGTTATGGCTAGAAGGGAGTAGCTACCAGCTGGTTAAGGCTAGAAGGGAGTAGCTACCGGCTGGTTACGGCTAGAAGGGAGTAGCTACTGTCATGACGTCGCCTGCTTGGGTACTGCAAACCCCATCCCCCTCTCCCTGCCTCTCCCTTTCCACCACAACCCATGCGGTGATCACAGAGAGATGTCTTAAATTCCTGAGAATCTCCCCACCACAAACAGTATTAGACAGAGGGTAAACTTTCAGGACAAAGGAATTCTCTTCCACCTCACAGAACTTGGGGTACGAACATATTTCATATTCCTGCAAAAGCATGAAAGATCGGTGGACAGTCCAGCTATGAACCGGTCCATTTGTCACCACGTGGGAAACTCACGTGAGACTGTGGGACCACATTACCATACCGCTGTTTATATAATAACCTCAGATATGAGGTTTACATCTGTGTGTTGTATAAAATGAATGAGTGAGTATGATACTGTTTGTATAATTGTGTAGTATGATTTTGGACTGTTTAATTAAGAAAAGTACAAATACCTTCTTGATTTGAACTAAATCCAAGGACCGCCCTGATCCCAGTATGGGTCAGAGACCATGGGACCACCCCTCTCTGCTATCTGAATAAAAGCCAACTTTAGGAAATGACCATTTAGACCATGGTTCTCTCAATCACGAGAGGACAAAGGTTTGAGACCAGACTGCTGAATCTTTTAACCATCCCACGTGGTTAAACTCTTAGACTATCGATACCGACAGAATAAGAACAAGTCTTTGATATTAATTACTAGTCTGCAGCTAGGAATTCGGTATCATTGAACGCGAAGAAAGACAACCGCCGAAACATACATTCTATAACGAATGACACTCTGAACAATCCACAACCGAGACAGAACTTCACTTCAACGACCAAGGCGACACACACACTGAACGTAACTATATATATTGATTGCAATTGTTCCCGAATGAGTGAGCGTTCATGTGTAAGGATTAGCATGTCAATTGTTATAATTATGGACTCTGTAGTGAATTCTTAGTCGAACGCAACTTTCCCTTTGTCTAACAGCCGCCATGCCGGTTTAGCCCACTAGGGCATATTTTCTCCCATCATTTCATGTAACTATTTTAAGTTTGTTTGTTTATGCATTTCTGTGAATTAATTAGTTAGTAATAAATAAATGATTTAAGACAATTGATGTATGGATGACTCATAGTGAAGACTGGGTTCGTGCAGATCAGCGATTTACGACGTTTGGAATGAGACTGACGTAAGGTAGAGTAAATAAATCATTAATTAGAAGACCATTGATCAGATATGAAAATATCTGAAAGGTTATATTGGGAAATTATAACTTTGTAATCGAATAACTTTCCCTGGTGCCCTCGAATTCATAGTTAATTAATACGTTATTACTCAAGTGATCGCGTAATCCCTAATTATAGGAATCTATGATAAAAACTATAAGTCTTCAATTTAACGGTACCAAAGACACGACACTACCAACTGGTTACGGCTAGAAGGGATGTAGCTACCGGCTGGTTATGGCTAGAAGGGAGTAGCTACCAGCTGGTTATGGCTAGAAGGGAGTAGCTACCGGCTGGTTATGGCTAGAAGGGAGTAGCTACCAGCTGGTTATGGCTAGAAGAGATGTAGCTACTGGCTGGTTATGGCTAGAAGGGATGTATCTACCAGCTGGTTATGGCTAGAAGGGAGTAGCTACCGGCTGGTTATGACTAGAAGGGTTGTTGCTATAGTGACATCACACTCTCGCTGTGAACTCAGACTTCCAACCCCACAACTCTGTGCTTGGCTGTGGGATTACTTTAGACCGGTGCTGTGGGATTACTTTAGACATTGAATATCCCTTTGAGCATGATGAAGTTATTAATTAGGCTTTAGATGGTGTATCAATACACCCAGTCACTACAAAGATACAGGCGTCCTTCCTAACTCAGTTGCCAGAGAGGAAGGAAACCACTCAGTGGCCCAGCTGACTTTAAAACAGTTACAGAGTTTAATGGCTGTGATAGGAGTAAACTGAGGATGGATCAACAACATTGTAGTTACTCCACAATACTAAACCCATGCAGAGTGCTTGAGACCAGAGGTGGTAGAACGGAGTGCTTGAGTTGGGGTGTAGGGTTAGACCTCAGGTTGGGGTGTAGGGTTAGACCTCAGGTTGGGGTGTAGGGTTAGAGCCTGAAGGAAGGGAGGGGCAGTGCCTCTTGCTGCTCCGTAGGCAAGTACCGCAGTCATTTAGTGGAGTACCTCGGTCATTTAGTGGAGCACCGCGGTCATTTAGTGGAGTACCGCGGTCATTTAGTGGAGCACCGCGGTCATTTAGTGGAGTACCGCGGTCATTTAGTGGAGCACCGCGGTCATTTAGTGGAGCACCGCGGTCATTTAGTGGAGTACCGCGGTCATTTAGTGGAGCACCGCGGTCATTTAGTGGAGTACCGCGGTCATTTAGTGGAGCACCGCGGTCATTTAGTGGAGTACCGCGGCCATTTAGTGGAGTACCGCGGCCATTTAGTGGAGCACCGCGGTCATTTAGTGGAGCACCGCGGTCATTTAGTGGAGCACCGCGGTCATTTAGTGGAGCATCGTGGTCATTTAGTGGAGCACCGCGGTCATTTAGTGGAGCACCGTGGTCATTTAGTGGAGCACCGTGGTCATTTAGTGGAGTACCGCGGTCATTTAGTGGAGTACCGCGGTCATTTAGTGGAGTACCGCGGTCATTTAGTGGAGTACCGCGGTCATTTAGTGGAGTACCGCGGTCATTTAGTGGAGTACCGCGGTCATTTAGTGGAGTACCGCGGTCATTTAGTGGAGTACCGCGGCCATTTAGTGGAGTACCGCGGCCATTTAGTGGAGTACCGCGGTCATTTAGTGGAGCACCGCGGTCATTTAGTGGAGCACCGCGGTCATTTAGTGGAGCACCGCGGTCATTTAGTGGAGCACCGCGGTCATTTAGTGGAGCACCGTGGTCATTTAGTGGAGCACCGTGGTCATTTAGTGGAGCATCGTGGTCATTTAGTGGAGTACCGAGGTCATTTAGTGGAGCATCGTGGTCATTTAGTGGAGTACCGAGGTCATTTAGTGGAGCACCGCGGTCATTTAGTGGAGTACCGCGGTCATTTAGTGGAGCACCGCGGTCATTTAGTGGAGTACCGCGGTCATTTAGTGGAGCACCGCGGTCATTTAGTGGAGCACCTCGGTCATTTAGTGGAGTACCGCGGTCATTTAGTGGAGCACCGCGGTCATTTAGTGGAGTACCGCGGTCATTTAGTGGAGTACCGCGGTCATTTAGTGGAGTACCGCGGTCATTTAGTGGAGTACCGCGGCCATTTAGTGGAGTACCGCGGCCATTTAGTGGAGTACCGCGGTCATTTAGTGGAGCACCGCGGTCATTTAGTGGAGCACCGCGGTCATTTAGTGGAGCACCGCGGTCATTTAGTGGAGCACCGTGGTCATTTAGTGGAGCACCGTGGTCATTTAGTGGAGCATCGTGGTCATTTAGTGGAGTACCGAGGTCATTTAGTGGAGCATCGTGGTCATTTAGTGGAGTACCGAGGTCATTTAGTGGAGCACCGCGGTCATTTAGTGGAGCACCGTGGTCATTTAGTGGAGCATCGTGGTCATTTAGTGGAGTACCGCGGTCATTTAGTGGAGCATCGTGGTCATTTAGTGGAGCATCGTGGTCATTTAGTGGAGTACCGAGGTCATTTAGTGGAGTACCGCGGTCATTTAGTGGAGCACCGTGGTCATTTAGTGGAGCACCGTGGTCATTTAGTGGAGTACCGAGGTCATTTAGTGGAGTACCGCGGTCATTTAGTGGAGTACCGCGGTCATTTAGTGGAGTACCGCGGTCATTTAGTGGAGTACCGCGGTCATTTAGTGGAGTACCGCGGTCATTTAGTGGAGTACCGCGGTCATTTAGTGGAGTACCGCGGTCATTTAGTGGAGTACCGCGGTCATTTAGTGGATTAAAACGGCCACACCAGAGAAAATCCACCTTTTTCAGCTGAAAGACAATGCCAAGAGTTTACCGGTGATGTTGCACAACGATTTAAGTCAGTAAGTCATCGTTTTAGTCAAAGTGTGATATATTCGGGCTTGAACAGGGAAATCCGAAGTTAAACCTCTGATTTCCCCCCCCATGTCTATGCCATGAGTTTCATGATAAAATGACGTAGATTGATATCTGACTATATGTGTTTTGCATGGGTTTAGTTCATTTGGAACAACCTACAAAACATGTACAGTGAACTGACCACACAGACAATATCTACAGCACCTTCAGAGTGTGTTCATACCCCTGGACTTATTTCACGTTTTAAAGTTACAGCCTGAATTCAATTTATATTTTTCTCTCATCCATCTACACACAATACCCCCATAGTGACAAAGTGCAAAAATATTTTTAGAAATGTTTGCTGATTTATTGAAAATTAAATACAGAAATATCTCATTAACATATTCACACCCCTGACTCAATACTTTGAAGAAGCACCTTTGGCAGTGATTACAGCTGTGAGTCTTTCTGGGTAATTCTCTAAGAGCTTTCCACACCTGGATTGTGCAACATTTGCTCATTATTACTTTCTAAATTCTTCAAGCTCTGTCAAATTTGGTTGTTGATCATTGCTAGACAACTATTTTCAGGTCTTGCCATAGACTTTCAAGCAGATTTAAGTAGATTTAAGTCTAAACTAGCACTGCACTGTAGAACATTCACTGTCTTCTCCAGTGTAGATTTGGCCTTACGTTTTAGGTTATTGTCCTGCTGAAAGGTGAATGAATCTCCCAGTGTCTGGTGGAAAGCAGGTTTTCCTCAAGGTTTTTACCTGTGCTTAGCTCTATTTCTTTCTTTTTTTATCCTGAAAAACTCCCCAGTCCTTAACGATTACAAGCATATCCATAACATGATGCAGCCACCACTAGGCTTGAAAATAATGGAGAGTGGTACTCAGTAATGTTTTGTATGGGATTTGCCACAAACATAACACTTTGTATATTGGATAAAAAGTAAATTGCTTTGCCACATTTTTTTTGCAGTATGTATTACTTTAGTGCCTTGTTTTATTCTGTACAGGCTTCCTTCTTTTCAATCTGTCATTTAGGTTAGTATTGTGGAGTAACTACAATGTTGTTGATCTATCCTCAGTTTACTCCTATCACAGCCATTAAACTCTTAACTGTTTTAAAGTCAGCTGGGCCACTGAGTGGTTTCCTTCCTCTCTGGCAGCTGAGTTAGGAAGGACGCCTGTATCTTTGTATTAATACACCATCTAAAGCCTAGTTAATAACTTCACCATGCTCAAAGGGATATTCAATGTCTTTTGTTTTTTTTACCCATCTACCAATAGGAGCCATTGGAAAACGTATACTCTTGTTTTTTTTTTCCATATTTGCTCTTGAAATGGTTTAAAAATGACAATCTATATTAACACATATAGTCAGACATGGGAAAAAAAATCGAGGCATTGGAAAACCTCCCTAGTCTTTGTAAGAATTTATTTATTTTTAATAAAGATTGTCATTTTTAAACCATTTCAAGAGCAAATATGGGGAAAAAACAAGAGTATACGCCTTTTTAGATAATTAACATAACATTTTTAAAAATGTAATTGTTTGTCAGCTTTTAAATTATATAAATCTCAACCAAAGATATTTTCCAGCGATGAAGACATGGTGGGGTATGCAAAACGGGTCAACTTTTGACCTTTTATCTCTTGAATGTTTTTGCATTCAGGTCCAGTCACTTTCTGACCACTTCTACAATGGGCAAATATGTATCACTTCTACAATGGGCAAATATGTATCACTTCTACAATGGGCAAATATGTATCACTTCTACAATGGGCAAATATGTATCACTTCTACAATGGGCAAATATGTATCACTTCTACAATGGGCAAATATGTATCACTTCTACAATGGGCAAATATGTATCACTTCTACAATGGGCAAATATGTGTCACTTCTACAATGGGCAAATATGTATCACTTCTACAATGGGCAAATATGTATGGAAGGTTTTGTTCAAATCAAAAAGTGATTGAATTCAAATATTCATACAAATTAGGCCAATAATTACATTTTGCCTGATAGGTATTCGTTTAAAAAGGGGGATATTTATTAGAGTGACATCTTACATTATCATTAGCATCATCATAAGCTCTTTGATATCATTATGGACTTGTATCAACAAACCTTGGCTATTATAAACTGGGTGGTTCGCGCCCTGAATGCTGATTGGCTGACAGCTGTGGTATATCAGACCATATACCACGGGTATGACAATACAGTTATTTTTGCTGCTCTAATGAGGTTGGTGAACAGTTTCTAATAGCAATAAGGCACCTCGGGGGTTTGTGATATTGTGAGTTAATTAAGCAACAAGGGTGTGGTATATGGCAAATATACCACGGCTAAGGGCTGTGTCCAGGCACGCCGCGTTGCGCATAAGAACAGCCGTGGTATATTGGCCATATACCACACCCTTGTCCCTTAATTAACTCACATGACAACACAATTTAATACGACAACTGGGCAACGTTCATTTGCCAAACGTTACTGAACAGTGCAGATAAAAATGTCAGGAATAGAGCCGACGTGATTCCCTATTCTTCATCTCACAGAGGCATGTTTGTTTCACGTTGTATATTTCTATCTGAACGTTTCGAAACGTTAGGTCATAAAGAACGCGACCCTAGTGGGCACATGATGGCAGTGGTACAGGTCGGGCTAGCCACTAACAAGTGTGATTCAGAAAACACGTTTTGAACAGCAGTTACATAGTATTTTTGGATCACTACGAACCTGCTCCTAAATGATCTAGAAGAAGTCCCCGTAGACGGTCGTTCTCCCCCTGAACCTCTGCGATCGTCTTTTCCACCACAACAAATATCTCAAATGCCGCTGTTGTTAGCCGCTCCTGGTACTCTGCTAACGTCTTTTCTGCCGAAACAAATATCTCCACTGCTGCTGTTGTTAAACGCTCGGTGATAAACACATTCAACAGCTGTAGTTTACACATTTTGGGGACAGATTAAAACTTCAGACCCTTTTTTTATTCCCATAAAAAAACATAGATAAAACCCACAACTCTTGTTCAAAACATGCAACCAAAGACAGTAAAGTACGGTCTGAAAATTGATAGTACTTCTGGGTCATGAATTTTTGGAATCCTTCAGAATAAGAGTCCTATCCTGTATACTTTGCAAATTATTAATTAGGGCGAAAATGATGGAACATGTGGACAATTATCGATATATTTTTATACCACTTATCATACAAATAATAATTTAAAGTATTTATATGAGATATGTGATTTGTGTGTGGGTGGGGGGTCATATATATATATATATATATTTTGTTAAACAAAATTCATTTAGGGACTGTTATTTTGAAGAGAAATCGCCGAGGTCACGGCCTTATTCTTGCTAGGTCTTGCTCATAGAGAACGATAGAGGCCTCTAGTGGCCAAAGGCGGTATTAGCATGGGCAGCGCTGCAGTCAGGCACAGTGGACGTGTCATAATACCCACAAAACCGAGCGGTAAAAACCAGTAACAAAACCATTCATTTTTTTTAGTATAATTTTAGAACTACTTCAAAAAAGGTCTGTGTTTCGTGTAGGCTTATCCTGGCGTGACGTTTTGATAAACTTGTAATTTTCTTGCAGACAAGGTTGAGTTTTATCAATATATTAGCCTCAATTTACTCTCGAATTGTGAAACGCTAATTAGCAACATAGAACACCACAGCAAGACTACAACTCCCTGCAGGAAGATCCTGCATGTCATCTCTAACGGAATCTGAGACCCGTGTCCAATCCATTAACTTATTTAGTCCCCTTTCTCCGTGTTAGCGAGCCACTGACTACACTTTAGTTAGCTAGTTAGTGAAATTGTAGAGAAAAAGGGGGTAAAAAAAAAAAAAAAGCCTTGATAATTGTTTGTACAGTATGTCGAATTGTGTCTATTTCAGTCATTTTTCAAGGATGAGCATCAGAGCATTAAAAGGGGAGAAGACCACTAGATGTCTGGCCATGTGGAGAAGACCACTAGAAGTCTGGCCATGTGGAGAAGACCACTAGAAGTCTGGCCAGATGGAGAAGACCACTAGAAGTCTGGCCAGATGGAGAAGACCACTAGAAGTCTGGCCAGATGGAGAAGACCACTAGAAGTCTGGCCATGTGGAGAAGACCACTAGAAGTCTGGCCACGTGGAGAAGACCACGAGAAGTCTGGCCATGTGGAGAAGACCACTAGAAGTCTGGCCAGATGGAGAAGACCACTAGAAGTCTGGCCATGTGGAGAAGACCACTAGAAGTCTGGCCATGTGGAGAAGACCACTAGAAGTCTGGCCATGTGGAGGAGACCACTAGAAGTCTGGCCATGTAGAGAAGACCACTAGAAGTCTGGCCATGTGGAGAAGACCACTAAAAGTCTGGCCATGTGGACAAGACCACTAGAAGTCTGGCCATGTGGACAAGACCACTAGAAGTCTGGCCATGTGGAGAAGACCACTAGAAGTCTGGCCATGTGGAGAAGACCACTAGAAGTCTGGCCATGTGGAGAAGACCACTAGAAGTCTGGCCATGTGGAGAAGACCACTAGAAGTCTGGCCATGTGGAGAAGACCACTAGAAGTCTGGCCAGGTGGAGAAGACCACTAGAAGTCTGGCCAGATGGAGAAGACCACTAGAAGTCTGGCCATGTGGAGGAGACCACTAGAAGTCTGGCCATGTGGAGAAGACCACTAGAAGTCTGGCCATGTGGACAAGACCACTAGAAGTCTGGCCATGTGGAGAAGACCACTAGAAGTCACTAGAAGTCTGGCCATGTGGAGGAGACCACTAGAAGTCTGGCCATGTGGAGAAGACCACTAGAAGTCTGGCCATGTGGAGAAGACCACTAGAAGTCTGGCCATGTGGAGAAGACCACTAGAAGTCTGGCCATGTGGACAAGACCACTAGAAGTCACTAGAAGTCTGGCCATGTGGAGGAGACCACTAGAAGTCTGGCCATGTGGAGAAGACCACTAGAAGTCTGGCCATGTGGAGGAGACCACTAGAAGTCTGGCCATGTGGAGGAGACCACTAGAAGTCTGGCCATGTGGAGAAGACCACTAGAAGTCTGGCCATGTGGAGAAGACCACTAGAAGTCTGGCCATGTGGAGAAGACCACTAGAAGTCTGGCCATGTGGACAAGACCACTAGAAGTCACTAGAAGTCTGGCCATGTGGAGGAGACCACTAGAAGTCTGGACATGTGGAGAAGACCACTAGAAGTCTGGCCATGTGGAGGAGACCACTAGAAGTCTGGCCATGTGGAGGAGACCACTAGAAGTCTGGCCATGTGGACAAGATCACTAGAAGTCTGGCCATGTGGACGAGACCACTAGAAGTCTGGCCATGTGGACAAGATCACTAGAAGTCTGGCCATGTGGACAAGACCACTAGAAGTCACTAGAAGTCTGGCCATGTGGAGGAGACCACTAGAAGTCTGGCCATGTGGAGGAGACCACTAGAAGTCTGGCCATGTGGACAAGATCACTAGAAGTCTGGCCATGTGGAGGAGACCACTAGAAGTCTGGCCATGTGGACAAGACCACTAGAAGTCACTAGAAGTCTGGCCATGTGGAGGAGACCACTAGAAGTCTGGCCATGTGGAGAAGACCACTAGAAGTCTGGCCATGTGGAGAAGACCACTAGAAGTCTGGCCATGTGGAGAAGACCACTAGAAGTCTGGCCATGTGGAGAAGACCACTAGAAGTCTGGCCATGTGGAGGAGACCACTAGAAGTCTGGCCATGTGGACAAGATCACTAGAAGTCTGGCCATGTGGAGAAGACCACTAGAAGTCTGGCCATGTGGACAAGACCACTAGAAGTCTGGCCATGTGGAGAAGACCACTAGAAGTCTGGCCATGTGGAGAAGACCACTAGAAGTCTGGCCATGTGGACAAGATCACTAGAAGTCTGGCCATGTGGAGAAGACCACTAGAAGTCTGGCCATGTGGAGAAGACCACTAGAAGTCTGGCCATGTGGACAAGACCACTAGAAGTCTTGAACCCGACTGAACATATCTGGAGAGACCTGAAAATAGTTGTGCAGCGACGCTCCTCATCCAACCTGACAGAGCTTGAGAGGATCTGCAGAGAAGAATGGGAGAAACTCCCCAAATACAGGTGTGACAGACTTGTAGCGTCAAAACCAAGACTCGAGGCTGTAATCGCTGCCAAAGGTGCTTCAACAAAGTACTGAGTAAAGGGTCTGAATACTTATGTAAATGAGATGTTTCAGTTTTTTATTTGTTATACATTTGCAAACATTTATAAAAATATGTTTTTGATTTGTCATTATGGGGTATTGTGTGTAGATTGATGAGGGGAAAAAACGATTTAATACATTTTAGAATAAGGCAGTAACGTAACAAAATGATCGGGTTAGTGGTGTCTGAGATATTGCGTGTGACGTACAAACTAATGAACAAATATCAGTGGCGATTTTAGCATGTAAATGCTGGTGGGGCAAAATCCCCAACAATGTTTTAAATTCATGCCAGCAAAGCCACTACACAACACTAAACAATACATGAATTGCACTATAACGGTGACAAACGGTGTCTAGAAACTGTTAGGGGCCTACATAAAGCTGTCACAACAGCAGAGTTTTCTATTCAGAACAATGAAGTGAATCCTTACCACTGCTACACCTGGTTATCAGTGGAGCCTTGTCTGGCAGAGAAACAGTTCATTCAGCCTCATTTACTGCCTTTAAAAAAAACATAGCTGATATGGCTGACTTGCTTAAACAAATGTAGTTTCTACTGACAATTGACACATAGTACAAACTATGGCATAAGGGGACGACGAGCAGATAAGAGACAATCTGTCATTTCGATTAAGATATTAATGAGCGAGCTAGGACGGACGTAGTCAATATAACTATTTGTTTAGCACTTTTGAAATGTACAGCGACAGAATTCAGAACCTGTCCGTTCTTACAGTGTTCTCCCTGTACACCAAGTCAGAACCATAGGATAAATAAAGCGGGGCATATAAGCAGACGCCACCAAGTCAAAACCTAGCTCGCTCATTAATGTCTTAATTGAAATGACAGATTGTCTCTTATCTGCTCGTCGTCCCCACATGCCATAGTTTGTACATCTCAATAGTCAGTAGAAACCATGTTTGTTTGATAGCCAGTATATGAGAGGCTACTAACAGCTTACTACACAACACTTTTAGTATTACTTTCTTAGCTTCAGTATACATGGTTGGACTTATCTTGTTCTGCTGTGCTCACTTGAACAGGAAGGTGGCACAGCAGTCCTTCATGGCAAATTTTGTAATCAAACTTTGTCATCAAAGTCCAGCCTTCTCTGAATTTATGGTGCTTTCAAGACAACTGGAAACTCTGAAAAAAAAACAAGATTGAGTCACGACGTCAGTGATCTTCAGGTCGGAGCTCTAGAACGAGGCCCAAGTTGGATGACCGTTCAAAACGTTGGACCGTTCCCAATCAGAGCTCGTTTTTCCCCCCGAGTTCCCAGTTGTCTTGAACTCACTGAAGTCTGAGATTTCCCAGTTCCCGAGTTCCCAGTCGTTTTGAATGCGGCAGAAGTTATGCTGGATTAAAAGCATTGGCCAACGTAGTCAACCTTTTCTGACCCATGGCATATGAATGTTTATCCTTTTAAGCTTGTAAAAGAGACCCTTAAACCCAGACTTGGACCACACACCCTCTCCACTGGTATTTTATTAGGATCCCCATTAGTTGTTGCGAAAGCAGCAGCTACTCTTCCTGGGGTCCACATGAAACATGACGTAATACAGAACACAGAACATGAAACATGACGTAATACAGAACACAGAACACAAAACATGAAACATGACGTAATACAGAAAATGAATAGACAAGAACAGCTCAAGGACAGAACTACATTAAAAAAGGAACACTTAGCCTACATATCAATACATACACACAAACTATCCAGGTCAAATAGGGGAGAGGCGTTGTGCCGTGAGGTGTTGCTTTATCTGTTTTTAAAAAACAGGTTTTCTGTTCAACGGAGTTCCATGCAATAATGGCTCGATATAATACTGTACCCTTTCTTGAATCTGTTCTGGATTTGGGGACTGTGAAAAGACCCCTGGTGGGGTGTGTGTGTGTGTCAGTGCTGTGTGTAAGTTGACTATGCAAACAATTTTGGATTCAACACATTAGTGTTTCTTATAAAAAGAAGTGAGGTAGTCAATCTCACTTTAACTCTTAGCCAAGAGAGACTGGCATGCATAGTATTGCTAGTGATTGCTTTGCAATGCTTGCAGTTGGCCACTGATTCCTTCCAAACCACTCATTGTTGAATTTGAGATTTCCAACTTGTTGTGTAATGTTTATGTCCAATGGCTGATGAGAATCGATACGTTTTATATCTAATTTCTCTTCATATGACAAGGATTAAAAAAATGATTTTCCAGTAGATTGTCAACGTGATTTATGATGATGACTGCTTGTCTAGCTTGCTAGCTAAGAATTTGAAAGTACGATGTTGACATGATCAGTCCAATCAAAGCTACGGTAGATATAACGTGTTTGACGTCATTTTATCTGTGGCCAATGACCTTGAGCCTTCTTGGATGGGCACTTCTAATGTAAGTCCATTGCAGCATCCAAGAGACTTGAATGTTCCAGCTCTCCCCGTAGATGTTGGGGCGACGTGGTTTCCCCATGAGTGACAGAACGCTGAGCCAATCACGGCGCAAATAGAGAACATTATCAACCCTCCGTATTTCCGCTGGCTGCCTCACCACCACCGAAAGCACTGAGGTAGGCTGAAACACCAGCATTTTGGAGCTGCCTTACTCATGAAAGCAAACAAAAGACCATATTTGTATGCGGCTTTATTAACTAAAAAAAACATGTTTTAACATTGTTTGCAAACTGTTTAGTGATACATATTAACGCCAAAATAACATGCAAAACAGGCAACCTGCCCTGAATGACGGGTCGCCACTGACAAACATATGGAGACACATCCACAGCCTCCTCACAGATTTAATCGTGGGGAATAATCAGAAAAAGTGTATTTTCTTTGTCTTTTTGTTTTTAAAGTGCGAGTGCCTTTAAAAAGCTAAATCGACTACAAAGTGTAAATAGGATAATTGGTCTTAAAGTCAGAATCGACTAAAACAGAGTTTGGAACATCCGTGGTCACAACGGGTAAACGAAGGTTGGGTTTTGATTTCATGATGTCCATTTGACCACTAACGTGAACTGAACAGCTGCTGTGATTGCTCTCTGTCCAATAGTATAGACAGTGAGACAGACCTGCCCAGCAGCTCCAACTTTGTTTAAACAAGACAACACGTTGCGCATCCTAAATTCACTCTGACGATTTTGAGGAAGTGAAATAGGTTTCCCAATCTAGTTTCTCATAGGTGGACAAACATCCTTAACCAAATGCGGAATCCGTCAGGAAACACACCTCCAAGACTGAAATCTCGTTTCTCGTTTTCCTCATGAACATAAAAACACACGTGCCAATTGGCGTGTTCAGTCGCTCTTTAAAGCTGTTCCTTTATAGAAACCCCAACTTGGAAATTACTGTCAACATCAAGCTGCTGGGGGTAACGGCATCACCAACACTGTTGCTGGGTTTCCACTAGTTACGACAGCAACAATTTTAAAATTGGTTATATCGTACAAATTAATGAAAACAATGAGCTGTTTGGTCTTAATCTAAGGCTAGGGTTAGCAGTGTGGTTAAGGTAACGTTTAAAATCAGATTTTAAGACATGAAATAGTAGATATAGGCGGGGTTTGACTTTGTGGTTGTGGTAACTAGTGGCGACGCTGTTGCTCGGCAACTGGGATGCGAACCACTTCTTGGTCATCAGATAAGATTGTAGGTTTCCACTAGATAGCACAGCCACAAAGTTAATTGGCTATGTTGTTAACATGTATGAAAAACTAAAATGATCTTGATTTTAGGTGAGGCATAGGGTTAGCAGTGTGGTTAAGAGTGAAATTCACATTTTATGAAGAGAAATGATAGAAATCAGGCAGGCTTTTCGACTTTGTCTGCGGTAACTAGTGACGACCCAGTGTGTCGCTCCGGGTCACAGGGGCCTGGAGGAGGGTGGGTAAATGAAGGTAGGGTACCCACACTACAACCTGGTTGGTACCCCCACACCACAACCTGGTTGGTACCCCCACACCACAACCTGGTTGGTACCCCCACACTACAACCTGGTTGGTACCCCCCCACTACAACCTGGTTGGTACCCCCACACTACAACCTGGTTGGTACCCCCCCACTACAACCTGGTTGGTACCCCCACACTACAACCTGGTTGGTACCCCCACACTACAACCTGGTTGGTACCCCCCCCACACCACAACCTGGTTGGTACCCCCACACTACAACCTGGTTGGTACCCCCACACTACAACCTGGTTGGTACCCCCACACTACAACCTGGTTGGTACCCCCACACTACAACCTGGTTGGTACCCCCACACTACAACCTGGCTGGTACCCCCACACTACAACCTGGCTGGTACCCCAACACTACAACCTGGTTGGTACCCCCACACTACAACCTGGCTGGTACCCCCACACTACAACCTGGCTGGTACCCCCACACTACAACCTGGCTGGTACCCCAACACTACAACCTGGTTGGTACCCCCACACTACAACCTGGTTGGTACCCCCACACTACAACCTGGCTGGTACCCCCACACTACAACCTGGCTGGTACCCCAACACTACAACCTGGTTGGTACCCCCACACCACAACCTGGTTGGTACCCCCACACTACAACCTGGTTGGTACCCCAACACTACAACCTGGTTGGTACCCCCACACTACAACCTGGTTGGTACCCCCCCACTACAACCTGGCTGGTACCCCCACACTACAACCTGGTTGGTACCTCCACACTACAACCTGGCTGGTACCCCAACACTACAACCTGGCTGGTACCCCCACACTACAACCTGGCTGGTACCCCCACACTACAACCTGACTGGTACCCCCCCACTACAACCTGGTTGGTACCCCAACACTAGTACCTATATGCTTGTTGAAGTCTGGCTTGACTCTGAAGAATTTGCCACATTCTTTGCACTGATGCGATTTCTATCCAGTGTGAAGTCAATGGTGGAGTTTTTGACAAGAGGCTGATGTGAAGCCTTTTCCACATGCAGAACACTTGTTGAGTTTCTCCCCTGTGTGAGTCATCACATGCCTGACCAGATGTCCCTTGCAGTAGAAGCATTTGTCACATTCCTTGCACTCGTGATATGTCTGATGTATTTCATATTTAGTTAATGTGTTTACTGCACACAGGACACTTGTGTGGTTTCTCCTCTGTGTGACTTATCTTGTGTTTTTTTTTAAGGCTTGGTTTCTTAAAGCCTTTACTGCACACAGTAAAGGCTTTATGTCGTTGCAACTGGGTGACTAGTCCTCATGTTTGTTTTAGTAGTACTTGCATCTAAAAGATTTGCCACATCAGTATATATGTAAACACATCATTGCGCACCACAAACACACGTAAAACACAAATAAACAGACAACTGATTTAAATCAAAACAAATACTTTATTCAAACAGAAAATGGAAAAGCATTGAGAGGTTAGGACATGCAGGCCTGTGATTTCAGTTAGCTAGCTAGTTTCACCAAATATTCTTGAATAAATTAAGTGTACACACACACACACACACAAGGTAAAGACCAAATGATCGAGAGTATCAACTAATGTTATCTATAGTTGTTCATAGACTTGGCTAACAGACTGTTACAGACGTGTGTGTTCCTGTTATATAGACTGGTAATAAACAGAGGCCTAACTAACTCTGGACGGGTCTGGAGAACTGATAACACAACGTGAGCATAATAAAACGATCACAGCATACCGACTAAACATTTTACGTCATGTCATTCACAGATGTTATATTTGTTTACAGCGTGTGAGACGTTGTATGGTTGTGAAAATACGCGGGTTCATATGCACGAAGAGTTGTTTGCGTAACCAGGGGTTTCCGTTAGCAAAATGTAGGGGCCGGACAAAGTGACCGGACACGTTTTAATTGATCACATCAGACAACATCTGAAAAATTTACCGGACCCATTATGCATTGGCTGCATCAACCCATTTAGTCCATTCACCCACGGTGCTCAGAATGACAGAAATCACATTTAGATTATGGTTATTCATCTTAACCAAAACATGCAACTCCTGTAATGAAGCTGCCAAATAAAAAAACATTTGTAAAAAATAAATAAATGCAATTCTTGAGAACACCATTCTAAACTGTGCACCTGATGCTTGTGGTTCTATATATACACACACACTACATGACCAAAAGTATGTGGACACCTGCTCATCGAAAATCTCCTTCCAAAAATCATGGCCATTAATATGGAGTTGGTTCCCCTCTTTGCTGCTATAACAGCTTCCACTCTTCTGGGAAGGCTTTCCGCTAGATGTTGGAACATTGCTGCAGGGGGACTTGCTTCCATTCAGCCACAAGAGCATTAGTGAGGTCGGGCACTGATGTTGGGCAATTAGCCCTGGCTCGCAGTTGGCGTTCCAATTCTTCCTAAAGGTGTTTGATGGGTTGAGGTCAGGGCAATGTGCAGGCCAGTCAAGTTCTTCCACACCAATCTAGACAAACCATTTCTGTATGGACCTCGCTTTGTGCACGGGGGCATTTTCATTCTGAAACAGGAAAGGACCTTCCCCAAACTGTTGCCACAAAGTTGGAAGCACAGAATCATCTAGAATGTCATTGTATGCTGTAGCGTTAAGATTTCCCTTCACTGGAATTAGGGGGCCCGAACCATGAAAAACAGCACCAGACCATTATTAATACATCAAATTTGACAGTTGGCACTATGCATTCAGGCAGGTAGCGTTCTCCTGTCATCCGCCAAACCCAGATTCATCCATCGGACTGCCAGATGGTGAAGCGTGATTCATCTCTTCAGAGAACGCGTTTCCACTGAACACTATTATTGCCCTTTATTGCCCTTTACACCACTCCAGCCGACGCTTGGCATTGCGCATGGTGATCTTAGGCTTGTGTGCAGCTGCTCGGCCGTGGAAACCCATTTCATGAAGCTCCTGACAAACAGTTATTGTGTTGACGCTGCTTCCAGAGGCAGTTTGGAACTCTGTAGTGAGTGTTGCACCCGAGGACAGACGATTTTTACACGCTACAGCACTTGGCGGTCCCGTTCTGTGGGCTTGTGTGGCCTACCACTTCGCAGCTGAGCCGTTGTTGCTCCTAGACGTTTCCACTTCACAATAACAGCACTTACAGTTGACCGGGACAGCTCTAGCAGGGCAGAAATTTGACAAACTGACTTGTTGGAAAGGTGGCATCCTATGACGGTGTCACGTTGAAAGTCACCGAGCTCTTCGATAAGGCCATTCTACTGCCAATGTTTGTCTATGGAGATTGCATGGCTGTGTGCTCGATTTTAATACACCTGTCAGCAACGGGTGGCTGAAATAGCCGAAATCCACTAATTTGAAGTGGTGTCCACATACTTTTGTAAACACAGTGCATCTCAGATCATCATCTCTGTGTTAGAAATTTAGAACGAGGATCTACTGATGCAAAGTACGGTTTGCTAACATGACTTTTGTTGATATGAAAAACCAATGGAATAGGAGAGAAATGGCTTAATGAGGAAGTCTTGATAAAATAATTGCCTCCACGTTTATGGTCGGACTTTGTAAGACATGCCTCTTAATATGAAGTAAAACTTTCGGGTGCCTTCAGAGAAAGTATTCACACCCCTTTGAACTATTTCCACATTTTCTTATGTTACAAAGTGGGATTAAAATGGATTTTTAATTTCACACAAAATACTCTGTCAAAGAAAAATTCAAAACACAAATATATATTGATTAGATAAGTATTCAACCCCCTGAGTCAATACATGCTAGAATCACCTTTGGCAACGATTACAGCTGTAAGTCTAAGAGCTTTGCACACCTGGATTGTACAATATTTGCCCATTATTCTTACAAAAATTGTTCAAACTCTGTCAAGTTGTTTGTTGATCATTGCTAGACAGCCATTTTCAAGTCTTGCCATAGATTTAAAGCAAATTTAAGTAAAAACGGTAACTCGGCCAGTCAGGAACATCTACTGTTGTCTAGGTAAGCAATTCCAGTGTGTATGTTTTAGGTTATTGTACTGCTGAAAGGTGAATTCATCTCCCAGTGTCTGGTGGAAAGCAGACTGAAGGAAGTTTTCCTCAAGGATTTTCCTGTGCTCATCTATACTCTGTCTTTTACACCCCCCCCCAAAAAAGCCACCACTAGGCTTGAAAATATGAAGAGTGGTACTCAGTAATAAGTTGTATTTGACCCAAATATAACACTTTGTATTAAGGACAAAAAGTTAAATGTTTCGCCATTTTTTTTTTTTACAGTATTACTGTAGTGCCTTATTAATAACAGAATGGGATGTTATGGAATAGTTTTCACTCTGTCAATTAGGTTAGTATTGTGGAGTAACTACAATGTTGTTGACCCATCCTCAGTTATCTACTATCACAGCCATTAAAACTTGTAACCATTTTAAAAATCACCATTGGCCTCATGGTGAAATCCTTGAGCGGTTTCTTTCCTCTCCGGCAACTGAGTTTGTAAGGACGCATATATCTTTGTTGTGACTGGGTTTATTGATACACCATCCAAAGTGTAATTAATAACTTCACCATGCTCAAAGGGATATTCAATGTCTGCTTTTTTATTTTATTTTTACCAATAGGTGCCTTTCTTTGAGAACTGTTGGAAAACCTCCCTGGTTGAATCTGTGCTTGAAATGACTAATTTAAAAATCATGTTGAACACTATTATTGCACACACAGAGTCCCATGCGACTTGATATGTGACTTGTTAAGCACATTTTTATACCTGAACTTATTTAGGCTCCTTACCATAACAAAAGGGTTGAATACTTATTGACTCAAGACATTTTAGCCTTTCATTTTTAGTTAATGTCTAAAAACATAATTCCACTTTGACATTATGGGGTATTGTGATGTCATTATGGGGTATTGAGATGTCATTATGGGGTATTGTGATGTCATTATGGGGTATTGTGATGTCATTATGGGGTATTGTGATGTCATTATGGGGTATTGTGTGTAGATCACTGACACAAAATCAAATCCATTTTAAATTCAGGCTGTGAGAACAAAATGTGGAAAAAGTCAAGTGGTGGGAATACTTTCTGAAAGCACTGTTTTCAAATTGCTTATTGCCTCCAGCTCACATTGCCAAGCGGTGGGTGAGGCGCTGATAGACTGCCTACCGTTGCATATGCACTCAAATTGGAGGCGCACTTCAATTAAGGCATACCAGTTGAGAAATAAAAATAGGTATTTTTTTATTCTTTATTTTATTTTATCGTGGCCATCAAAACTGTTAATTAACACGCGATTGCATTTAGAATTGTTGCGTAATAACTGGGCGTATAAAAACACTTTTCAGTCCAGCAACGAGCTGAACCAGGTTCTCAGCAGCAGCTCTGTCTGACAGGTGATGTTCAGGTCAAAGTCTCTGTATGCTGTGGCGTGTGATAAAAGACGACTAACGAAAATACAAAAACGCCAATTTAATTCCACTTAATTATGCACATTTACCTAGAAGGCCGATAAGCATGACCGGGCAAATGTATTTCCATCAATGGGGGGAAAAAAGAAGCAATTTTTTGCAAATAGGATTCTTCCGGACAATTTGGCTGAGGCAAATTTTATTTATCGGCTTACTTTTTTTTTTTTTGGGGAGTTGGGCAAAAGCCGCCAATTACCAGTTTCTAGAAATCCTGTTGCGCACACACACACACACACACACACGTTACTGAACATATCTAGCCAGCCTAGATATGTTGACTCAGATCAGCAGAGTTCTGTACTCAATGTGAAGAAAATAGATAGATAATGAATAGAAGCTGAACAAGCTGATGAGTTACCCCAAAACAGGTGGTGGTAAAAACCTAAGAGAAACAAACTAAATATATGACGAAATAAAACATTCAAATCTTATTTGACTTGTTAAAAAGCTTAAATAAACCAGAACGGTTTGTGGGTGAAAACGTAAGCAGAAAGACGAGCTCTTCTGTCGAGCATAAACATCTCACACAAACACGTACGTACGTACACACACACACACAATGGATACCAACTAAAACACACCGCCACATCCACGATGCTAAATCAGAAAAAGTCTATTTTCTTCGTCTTTTTTTTTTTTTTTTTTTTAAAGCTGTTCCTTTATAGAAACTCCAACTTGGAAATGACTCTGTCACCATCAAGCTGCTGGGGGTACCAACATCACCAACACTGTTGCTGGGCAACTGGGATGCAAACCACATCCTGGCCACCCGAGGCTGAGCGTGTGGCTCCGCGTCAAGGAGATTAGGGTGGGGTGCCAATCGACCATCTAATACACCAGAACCTGGTAACCCATCAACCACAGCCTCCCTCCTTGCCACTACAGGGCCCCTCTCTGTGCTGCTCTGGGGTTACAGACAGATGTCAGTTAAACAGACACTCACACAGCCAGAGATAAGTCTTCAGTCAGGCTAGGGCCTTCCTCCTCAGCCCTAACCTATATCCCTCTCTCTCTCTATTCCTTCTCTGCTCTGTCGTTTCCACAGAGGTAAATACTGCTGCTGGCCTTGAGAACACACTGCAGAAGTTATGAAGGGCGCACGGCTGGAATGGAGAAACCAGATAATAAACACACACTCACACACCTCCTCTCCTCTACCGCTCCTCCTGGTCCAGCCTTCCTGCATCTCTTAAAACTCTGCTCCTGTCCTCCTTCCTCTGAGAGAAGCAGTTATTAAACACACACCTCACCACAACGAGAGGAGAAAAAGCTCTCAGACAATTCAACTCATTCCACCCCTCCAAAAAAAAAAGCTTTTTTAGTTTTCATTTGAGCTTTTCCACCCCCAAAAAATGAGTTTCTCCTTCTTCTCTCTCTCCAACAGTCTTCTCTCCAACAGTCTTCTCTTCTGCTTTAGCGTATATTCTCCTTCTCCACTCGAAGGTGGTGTGGGAGGTGGCCAGCGGTTCTCAGCAGTTGATTGGTTGTCTGAATGCTTTGGGCGTGGTCTGTGTGTGACCCGGTTCAGCCCACTTTGGCCCAGGTGAGGAAGGCAGGAATGTCTCTGACCGGCACATTCCTGGTCAGGGCTTTGACCCGCAGGTTACGGTCATCTGTCAGGAGAACCACCTCCCGACACAAGCGCACCGGACCGTCTGGGAGAGAGGATAGAAGAGAGAGGAGGGGAGGTATGAGAGACGGAAGGAGGAGGGGAGGTATGAGAGACGGAGGGAGGAGGGGGGGTATGAGAGACGGAGGGAGGAGGGGAGGTATGAGAGACGGAGGGAGGAGGGGAGGTATGAGAGACGGAGGGAGGAGGGGAGGTATGAGAGACGGAGGGAGGAGGGGAGGTATGAGAGACGGAAGGAGGAGGGGAGGTATGAGAGACGGAAGGAGGAGGGGAGGGAGGAGGGGAGGTATGAGAGACAGGAGGGAGGAGGGGGGGTATGAGAGACGGAGGGAGGAGGGGAAGTATGAGAGACGGAGGGAGGAGGGGAGGTATGAGAGACGGAGGGAGGAGGGGAGGTATGAGAGACGGAGGGAGGAGGGGAGGTATGAGAGACGGAAGGAGGAGGGGAGGTATGAGAGACGGAAGGAGGAGGGGAGGGAGGAGGGGAGGTATGAGAGACGGAAGGAGGAGGGGAGGTATGAGAGACAGGAGGGAGGAGGGGAGGTATGAGAGACGGAAGAAGGAGGGGAGGTATGAGAGACAGGAGGGAGGTATGAGAGACAGGAGGGAGGTATGAGAGACAGGAGGGAGGAGGGGAGGTATGAGAGACGGAAGGAGGAGGGGAGGTATGAGAGACGGAAGGAGGAGGGGAGGTATGAGAGACGGAAGGAGGAGGGGAGGTATGAGAGACGGAAGGAGGAGGGGAGGTATGAGAGACGGAAGGAGGAGGGGAGGTATGAGAGACAGGAGGGAGGAGGTATGAGAGACGGAGGGAGGAGGTATGAGAGACAGGAGGGAGGAGGGGAAGTATGAGAGACGGAGGGAGGAGGGGAGGTATGAGAGACGGAGGGAGGAGGGGAAGTATGAGAGACGGAGGGAGGAGGTATGAGAGACAGGAGGGAGGAGGGGAGGTATGAGAGACGGAGGGAGGAGGGGAGGTATGAGAGACGGAGGGAGGAGGGGAAGTATGAGAGACGGAGGGAGGAGGGGAGGTATGAGAGACGGAGGGAGGAGGGGAAGTATGAGAGACGGAGGGAGGAGGGGAGGTATGAGAGACGGAGGGAGGAGGGGAGGGAGGAGAGACGGAGGGAGGAGGGGAGGTATGAGAGACGGAGGGAGGAGGGGAGGTATGAGAGACGGAGGGAGGAGGGGAGGTATGAGAGACGGAGGGAGGAGGGGAGGTATGAGAGACGGAGGGAGGAGGGGAGGTATGAGAGACGGAAGGAGGAGGGGAGGTATGAGAGACGGAAGGAGGAGGGGAGGGAGGAGGGGAGGTATGAGAGACGGAAGGAGGAGGGGAGGTATGAGAGACAGGAGGGAGGAGGGGAGGTATGAGAGACGGAAGAAGGAGGGGAGGTATGAGAGACAGGAGGGAGGTATGAGAGACAGGAGGGAGGAGGGGAGGTATGAGAGACGGAAGGAGGAGGGGAGGTATGAGAGACGGAAGGAGGAGGGGAGGTATGAGAGACGGAAGGAGGAGGGGAGGTATGAGAGACAGGAGGGAGGAGGTATGAGAGACGGAGGGAGGAGGTATGAGAGACAGGAGGGAGGAGGGGAAGTATGAGAGACGGAGGGAGGAGGGGAGGTATGAGAGACGGAGGGAGGAGGGGAAGTATGAGAGACGGAGGGAGGAGGTATGAGAGACAGGAGGGAGGAGGGGAGGTATGAGAGACGGAGGGAGGAGGGGAGGTATGAGAGACGGAGGGAGGAGGGGAAGTATGAGAGACGGAGGGAGGAGGGGAGGTATGAGAGACGGAGGGAGGAGGGGAGGTATGAGAGACGGAGGGAGGAGGGGAGGTATGAGAGACGGAGGGAGGAGGGGAGGTATGAGAGACGGAGGGAGGAGGGGAGGGAGGAGAGACGGAGGGAGGAGGGGAGGTATGAGAGACGGAGGGAGGAGGGGAGGTATGAGAGAGGGAGGGAGGAGGGGAGGTATGAGAGACGGAGGGAGGAGGGGAGGTATGAGAGACGGAGGGAGGAGGGGAGGTATGAGAGACGGAGGGAGGAGGGGAGGTATGAGAGACGGAGGGAGGAGGGGAGGGAGGAGGGGAGGTATGAGAGACGGAGGGAGGAGGGGGGGTATGAGAGACGGAGGGAGGAGGGGAGGTATGAGAGACGGAAGGAGGAGGGGAGGTATGAGAGACGGAAGGAGGAGGGGAGGTATGAGAGACGGAGGGAGGAGGGGAGGTATGAGAGACGGAGGGAAGAGGGGAGGTATGAGAGACGGAAGGAGGAGGGGAGGTATGAGAGACGGAAGGAGGAGGGGAGGTATGAGAGACGGAGGGAGGAGGGGAGGTATGAGAGACAGAGGGAGGAGGGGAGGTATGAGAGACGGAGGGAGGAGGGGAGGTATGAGAGACGGAGGGAGGAGGGGAGGTATGAGAGACGGAGGGAGGAGGGGAGGTATGAGAGACGGAGGGAGGAGGGGAGGTATGAGAGACGGAGGGAGGAGGGGAGGTATGAGAGACGGAAGGAGGAGGGGAGGTATGAGAGACGGAAGGAGGAGGGGAGGGAGGAGGGGAGGTATGAGAGACGGAAGGAGGAGGGGAAGGAGGAGGGGAGGTATGAGAGACAGGAGGGAGGAGGGGAGGTATGAGAGACGGAAGGAGGAGGGGAGGTATGAGAGACAGGAGGGAGGAGGGGAGGTATGAGAGACAGAAGGAGGAGGGGAGGGAGGAGGGGAGGGGAGGTATGAGAGACAGGAGGGAGGAGGGGAGGTATGAGAGACGGAAGGAGGAGGGGAGGTATGAGAGACGGAGGGAGGAGGGGAGGGAGGAGGGGAGGTATGAGAGACGGAAGGAGGAGGGGAGGGAGGAGGGGAGGTATGAGAGACAGGAGGGAGGAGGGGAGGTATGAGAGACGGAAGGAGGAGGGGAGGTATGAGAGACGGAGGGAGGAGGGGAGGTATGAGAGACGGAGGGAGGAGGGGAGGTATGAGAGACGGAGGGAGGAGGGGAGGGAGGAGGGGAGGTATGAGAGACGGAGGGAGGAGGGGGGGTATGAGAGACGGAGGGAGGAGGGGAGGTATGAGAGACGGAAGGAGGAGGGGAGGTATGAGAGACGGAAGGAGGAGGGGAGGTATGAGAGACGGAGGGAGGAGGGGAGGTATGAGAGACGGAGGGAAGAGGGGAGGTATGAGAGACGGAAGGAGGAGGGGAGGTATGAGAGACGGAAGGAGGAGGGGAGGTATGAGAGACGGAGGGAGGAGGGGAGGTATGAGAGACAGAGGGAGGAGGGGAGGTATGAGAGACGGAGGGAGGAGGGGAGGTATGAGAGACGGAGGGAGGAGGGGAGGTATGAGAGACGGAGGGAGGAGGGGAGGTATGAGAGACGGAGGGAGGAGGGGAGGTATGAGAGACGGAGGGAGGAGGGGAGGTATGAGAGACGGAAGGAGGAGGGGAGGTATGAGAGACGGAAGGAGGAGGGGAGGGAGGAGGGGAGGTATGAGAGACGGAAGGAGGAGGGGAAGGAGGAGGGGAGGTATGAGAGACAGGAGGGAGGAGGGGAGGTATGAGAGACGGAAGGAGGAGGGGAGGTATGAGAGACAGGAGGGAGGAGGGGAGGTATGAGAGACAGAAGGAGGAGGGGAGGGAGGAGGGGAGGGGAGGTATGAGAGACAGGAGGGAGGAGGGGAGGTATGAGAGACGGAAGGAGGAGGGGAGGTATGAGAGACGGAGGGAGGGGGGGAGGTAGGTGAGAGACGGAGGGAAGAGGGGAGGTATGAGAGACGGAAGGAGGAGGGGAGGTATGAGAGACGGAAGGAGGAGGGGAGGTATGAGAGACGGAGGGAGGAGGGGAGGTATGAGAGACAGAGGGAGGAGGGGAGGTATGAGAGACGGAGGGAGGAGGGGAGGTATGAGAGACGGAGGGAGGAGGGGAGGTATGAGAGACGGAGGGAGGAGGGGAGGTATGAGAGACGGAGGGAGGAGGGGAGGTATGAGAGACGGAGGGAGGAGGGGAGGTATGAGAGACGGAAGGAGGAGGGGAGGTATGAGAGACGGAAGGAGGAGGGGAGGGAGGAGGGGAGGTATGAGAGACGGAAGGAGGAGGGGAAGGAGGAGGGGAGGTATGAGAGACAGGAGGGAGGAGGGGAGGTATGAGAGACGGAAGGAGGAGGGGAGGTATGAGAGACAGGAGGGAGGAGGGGAGGTATGAGAGACAGAAGGAGGAGGGGAGGGAGGAGGGGAGGGGAGGTATGAGAGACAGGAGGGAGGAGGGGAGGTATGAGAGACGGAAGGAGGAGGGGAGGTATGAGAGACGGAGGGAGGAGGGGAGGGAGGAGGGGAGGTATGAGAGACGGAGGGAGGAGGGGAGGGAGGAGAGACGGAGGGAGGAGTGGAGGGAGGAGGGGAGGTATGAGAGACGGAAGGAGGAGGGGAGGTATGAGAGACGGAAGGAGGAGGGGAGGTATGAGAGACGGAAGGAGGAGGGGAGGGAGGAGGGGAGGTATGAGAGACGGAAGGAGGAGGGGAGGGAGGAGGGGAGGTATGAGAGACGGAAGGAGGAGGGGAGGAATGAGAGACGGAGGGAGGAGGGGAGGTATGAGAGACGGAGGGAGGAGGGGAGGTATGAGAGACGGAGGGAGGAGGGGGGTATGAGAGACGGAGGGAGGAGGGGAGGTATGAGAGACGGAGGGAGGAGGTGGGGTATGAGAGACGGAGGGAGGAGGGGAAGTATGAGAGACGGAGGGAGGAGGGGAGGTATGAGAGACGGAGGGAGGAGGGGAGGTATGAGAGACGGAAGGAGGAAGGGAGGGAGGAGGGGAGGTATGAGAGACGGAAGGAGGAGGGGAGGTATGAGAGACGGAAGGAGGAAGGGAGGTATGAGAGACGGAAGGAGGAGGGGAGGTATGAGAGACGGAGGGAGGAGGGGAGGTATGAGAGACGGAAGGAGGAGGGGAGGGAGGAGGGGAGGTATGAGAGACGGAAGGAGGAAGGGAAGGAGGAGGGGAGGTATGAGAGACGGAAGGAGGAGGGGAGGTATGAGAGACGGAGGGAGGAGGGGAGGTATGAGAGACGGAGGGAGGAGGGGAGGTATGAGAGACGGAGGGAGGAGGTATGAGAGACGGAAGGAGGAGGGGAGGTATGAGAGACGGAGGGAGGAGGGGAGGTATGAGAGACGGAAGGAGGAGGGGAGGGAGGAGGGGAGGTATGAGAGATGGAGGGGGGAGGTATGAGAGACGGAAGGAGGAGGGGAGGTATGAGAGACGGAGGGAGGAGGTATGAGAGACGGAGGGAGGGGGGGAGGTATGAGAAACGGAGGGAGGAGGGGAGGTATGAGAGACGGAGGGAGGAGGAGAGGTATGAGAGACGGAGGGAGGAGGGGAGGTATGAGAGACGGAGGGAGGAGGGGAGGTATGAGAGACGGAGGGAGGAGGGGAGGTATGAGAGACGGAAGGAGGAGGGGAGGGAGGAGGGGAGGTATGAGAGACGGAGGGAGGAGGGGAGGTATGAGAGACGGGAGGAGGGGAGGGAGGAGGGGAGGTATGAGAGACGGGAGGAGGGGAGGTATGAGAGACGGAGGGAGGAGAGGAGGTATGAGAGACGGGAGGAGGGGAGGGAGGAGGGGAGGTATGAGAGACGGGAGGAGGGGAGGTATGAGAGACGGAGGGAGGAGAGGAGGTATGAGAGACGGAGGGAGGAGGGGAGGTATGAGAGACGGAGGGAGGAGGGGAGGTATGAGAGACGGAGGGAGGAGGGGAGGTATGAGAGACGGAGGGAGGAGGGGAGGTATGAGAGACGGAGGGAGGAGGGGAGGTATGAGAGACGGAGGGAGGAGGGGAGGTATGAGAGACGGAGGGAGGAGGGGAGGTATGAGAGACGGAGGGAGGAGAGGAGGTATGCGAGACGGAGGGAGGAGGGGAGGTATGAGAGACGGAGGGAGGAGGGGAGGTATGAGAGACGGAGGGAGGAGGGGAGGTATGAGAGACGGAGGGAGGAGGGGAGGTATGAGAGACGGAGGGAGGAGGGGAGGTATGAGAGACGGAGGGAGGAGGGGAGGTATGAGAGACGGAGGGAGGAGGGGAGGTATGAGAGACGGAGGGAGGAGGGGAGGTATGAGAGACGGAGGGAGGAGGGGAGGTATGAGAGACGGAAGGAGGAGGGGAGGTATGAGAGACGGAAGGAGGAAGGGAGGGAGGAGGGGAGGTATGAGAGACGGAAGGAGGAGGGGAGGTATGAGAGACGGAAGGAGGAGGGGAGGTATGAGAGATGGAGGGAGGAGGGGAGGTATGAGAGACGGAGGGAGGAGGGGAGGTATGAGAGACAGAGGGAGGTATGAGAGACAGAGGGAGGTATGAGAGACGGAGGGAGGAGGGTATGAGAGACGGAGGGAGGAGGGGAGGTATGAGAGACGGAAGGAGGAGGGGAGGGAGGAGGGGAGGTATGAGAGACGGAGGGAGGAGGGGAGGTATGAGAGACGGAAAGAGGAGGGGAGGTATGAGAGACGGAGGGAGGAGGTATGAGAGACGGAGGGAGGAGGGGAGGTATGAGAGACGGAGGGAGGAGGGGAGGTATGAGAGACGGAGGGAGGAGGGGAGGTATGAGAGACGGAGGGAGGAGGGGAGGTATGAGAGACGGAGGGAGGAGGGGAGGTATGAGAGACGGAGGGAGGAGGGGAGGTATGAGAGACGGAAGGAGGAGGGGAGGGAGGAGGGGAGGTATGAGAGACGGAGGGAGGAGGGGAGGTATGAGAGACGGGAGGAGGGGAGGGAGGAGGGGAGGTATGAGAGACGAGGGAGGAGAGGAGGTATGAGAGACGGAGGGAGGAGAGGAGGTATGAGAGACGGAAGGAGGAGGGGAGGTATGAGAGACGGAGGGAGGAGGGGAGGTATGAGAGACGGAGGGAGGAGGGGAGGTATGAGAGACGGAGGGAGGAGGTATGAGAGACGGAAGGAGGGGGGGAGGTATGAGAAACGGAGGGAGGAGGGGAGGTATGAGAGACGGAGGGAGGAGGAGAGGTATGAGAGACGGAGGGAGGAGGGGAGGTATGAGAGACGGAGGGAGGAGGGGAGGTATGAGAGACGGAGGGAGGAGGGGAGGTATGAGAGACGGAAGGAGGAGGGGAGGGAGGAGGGGAGGTATGAGAGACGGAGGGAGGAGGGGAGGTATGAGAGACGGGAGGAGGGGAGGGAGGAGGGGAGGTATGAGAGACGGGAGGAGGGGAGGTATGAGAGACGGAGGGAGGAGAGGAGGTATGAGAGACGGAGGGAGGAGGGGAGGTATGAGAGACGGAGGGAGGAGGGGAGGTATGAGAGACGGAGGGAGGAGGGGAGGTATGAGAGACGGAGGGAGGAGGGGAGGTATGAGAGACGGAGGGAGGAGGGGAGGTATGAGAGACGGAGGGAGGAGGGGAGGTATGAGAGACGGAGGGAGGAGGGGAGGTATGAGAGACGGAGGGAGGAGAGGAGGTATGCGAGACGGAGGGAGGAGGGGAGGTATGAGAGACGGAGGGAGGAGGGGAGGTATGAGAGACGGAGGGAGGAGGGGAGGTATGAGAGACGGAGGGAGGAGGGGAGGTATGAGAGACGGAGGGAGGAGGGGAGGTATGAGAGACGGAGGGAGGAGGGGAGGTATGAGAGACGGAGGGAGGAGGGGAGGTATGAGAGACGGAGGGAGGAGGGGAGGTATGAGAGACGGAAGGAGGAGGGGAGGTATGAGAGACGGAAGGAGGAAGGGAGGGAGGAGGGGAGGTATGAGAGACGGAAGGAGGAGGGGAGGTATGAGAGACGGAAGGAGGAGGGGAGGTATGAGAGATGGAGGGAGGAGGGGAGATATGAGAGACGGAGGGAGGAGGGGAGGTATGAGAGACAGAGGGAGGTATGAGAGACGGAGGGAGGAGGTATGAGAGACGGAGGGAGGAGGGGAGGTATGAGAGACGGAAGGAGGAGGGGAGGGAGGAGGGGAGGTATGAGAGACGGAGGGAGGAGGGGAGGTATGAGAGACGGAAAGAGGAGGGGAGGTATGAGAGACGGAGGGAGGAGGTATGAGAGACGGAGGGAGGAGGGGAGGTATGAGAGACGGAGGGAGGAGGGGAGGTATGAGAGACGGAGGGAGGAGGGGAGGTATGAGAGACGGAGGGAGGAGGGGAGGTATGAGAGACGGAGGGAGGAGGGGAGGTATGAGAGACGGAAGGAGGAGGGGAGGGAGGAGGGGAGGTATGAGAGACGGAGGGAGGAGGGGAGGTATGAGAGACGGGAGGAGGGGAGGGAGGAGGGGAGGTATGAGAGACGGAGGGAGGAGGGGAGGTATGAGAGACGGGAGGAGGGGAGGGAGGAGGGGAGGTATGAGAGACGAGGGAGGAGAGGAGGTATGAGAGACGGAGGGAGGAGAGGAGGTATGAGAGACGGAAGGAGGAGGGGAGGTATGAGAGACGGAGGGAGGAGGGGAGGTATGAGAGACGGAGGGAGGAGGGGAGGTATGAGAGACGGAGGGAGGAGGTATGAGAGACGGAAGGAGGAGGGGAGGTATGAGAGACGGAGGGAGGAGGGGAGGTATGAGAGACGGAAGGAGGAGGGGAGGGAGGAGGGGAGGTATGAGAGACGGAGGGGGGAGGTATGAGAGACGGAAGGAGGAGGGGAGGTATGAGAGACGGAGGGAGGAGGTATGAGAGACGGAGGGAGGGGGGGAGGTATGAGAAACGGAGGGAGGAGGGGAGGTATGAGAGACGGAGGGAGGAGGAGAGGTATGAGAGACGGAGGGAGGAGGGGAGGTATGAGAGACGGAGGGAGGAGGGGAGGTATGAGAGACGGAGGGAGGAGGGGAGGTATGAGAGACGGAAGGAGGAGGGGAGGGAGGAGGGGAGGTATGAGAGACGGAGGGAGGAGGGGAGGTATGAGAGACGGGAGGAGGGGAGGGAGGAGGGGAGGTATGAGAGACGGAGGGAGGAGAGGAGGTATGAGAGACGGAGGGAGGAGGGGAGGTATGAGAGACGGAGGGAGGAGGGGAGGTATGAGAGACGGAGGGAGGAGGGGAGGTATGAGAGACGGAGGGAGGAGGGGAGGTATGAGAGACGGAGGGAGGAGGGGAGGTATGAGAGACGGAGGGAGGAGGGGAGGTATGAGAGACGGAGGGAGGAGGGGAGGTATGAGAGACGGAGGGAGGAGGGGAGGTATGAGAGACGGAGGGAGGAGAGGAGGTATGCGAGACGGAGGGAGGAGGGGAGGTATGAGAGACGGAGGGAGGAGGGGAGGTATGAGAGACGGAGGGAGGAGGGGAGGTATGAGAGACGGAGGGAGGAGGGGAGGTATGAGAGACGGAGGGAGGAGGGGAGGTATGAGAGACGGAGGGAAGGTATGAGAGACGGAGGGAGGAGGGGAGGTATGAGAGACGGAGGGAGGAGGGGAGGTATGAGAGACGGAGGGAGGAGGGGAGGTATGAGAGACGGAAGGAGGAGGGGAGGTATGAGAGACGGAAGGAGGAGGGGAGGTATGAGAGACGGAAGGAGGAGGGGAGGTATGAGAGATGGAGGGAGGAGGGGAGATATGAGAGACGGAGGGAGGAGGGGAGGTATGAGAGACAGAGGGAGGTATGAGAGACGGAGGGAGGAGGTATGAGAGACGGAGGGAGGAGGGGAGGTATGAGAGACGGAAGGAGGAGGGGAGGGAGGAGGGGAGGTATGAGAGACGGAGGGAGGAGGGGAGGTATGAGAGACGGAAAGAGGAGGGGAGGTATGAGAGACGGAGGGAGGAGGTATGAGAGACGGAGGGAGGAGGGGAGGTATGAGAGACGGAGGGAGGAGGGGAGGTATGAGAGACGGAGGGAGGAGGGGAGGTATGAGAGACGGAGGGAGGAGGGGAGGTATGAGAGACGGAGGGAGGAGGGGAGGTATGAGAGACGGAAGGAGGAGGGGAGGGAGGAGGGGAGGTATGAGAGACGGAGGGAGGAGGGGAGGTATGAGAGACGGGAGGAGGGGAGGGAGGAGGGGAGGTATGAGAGACGAGGGAGGAGAGGAGGTATGAGAGACGGAGGGAGGAGAGGAGGTATGAGAGACGGAAGGAGGAGGGGAGGTATGAAAGACGGAGGGAGGAGGGGAGGTATGAGAGACGGAGGGAGGAGGGGAGGTATGAGAGACAGGAGGGAGGAGGGGAGGTATGAGAGACGGAGGGAGGAGGGGAGGTATGAGAGACGGAGGGAGGAGGGGAGGTATGAGAGACGGAGGGAGGAGGGGAGGTATGACAGACGGAGGGAGGAGGGGAGGTATGAGAGACGGAGGGAGGAGGGGAGGTATGAGAGACGGAGGGAGGAGGGGAGGTATGAGAGACGGAGGGAGGAGGGGAGGTATGAGAGACGGAGGGAGGGGAGGTATGAGAGACGGAGGGAGGAGGGGAGGTATGAGAGACGGAGGGAGGAGGGGAGGTATGAGAGACGGAGGGAGGAGGGGAGGTATGAGAGACGGAGGGAGGAGGGGAGGTATGAGAGACGGAGGGAGGAGGGGAGGTATGACAGACGGAAGGAGGAGGGGAGGTATGAGAGACGGAGGGAGGAGCGGAGGTATGAGAGACGGAGGGAGGAGGGGGGGTATGAGAGACGGAAGGAGGAGAGGAGGTATGCGAGACGGAGGGAGGAGGGGAGGTATGAGAGACGGAGGGAGGGGGGAGGTATGAGAGACGGAGGGAGGAGGGGAGGTATGAGAGACGGTGGGAGGAGGGGAGGTATGAGAGACGGTGGGGAGGGAGGAGTAATGGTAGAATAAATATAGTATAGACAGATTGTGCAACACAGGCATGAGTGTGTTGGTGGAAGGAGACAGCTACCTGTCTGTGCAGGCATCAAGCTTTTAGCCTCATCTTTGCAGTAGTGGAGACAGCAGGACAAGATGACATCATCATTGTTTCCCTGGAGGGGGGGGAGAGACCGGTAAATCTAAAGCTGAATTTCAATGACAGTCCGGAATTGGATGAAATAGCATTGACTTGCAGTCAAAGACTGCTCCAAACTCTAATTCACATACAAGAGATGGTAAAATACTTGACAGAGGATCTGGGGCACTCGGACACACGTTTAATATACACGTCACACACACCTGTTGTCCGGAGGTGTCTTCGCTGCGGAAGGCGATAGACTCCAGTTGACTTCCTCTGCTGGTCAGCGCTCTGAGACAGGGCTCCCTGGCCTCGAACCCTCGCTCCAGAAACGCCACGGCAACCTTAGCCTTCTCCTGGACCGACCGGGCGTGGGTCGGTCCACCACCACCGGTGTTTCCACGACAACCACGCCCACTGCCAGAGCCATCGCAGCTCTCCTGCCCCTTTGCCAGACCATCCAACTCTGTTATCACTGGAGGAGGGGAGGGAGAGAAGAGAAGAGGAGGGAGAGAGAAGAGGAGGGAGAAGAGGAAGGAGAGAAGAGAGAGAAGAGGGGAGGGAGAGAAGAGAGGGAGAGAAGAGAGGAGAGGGAGAAGAGGAGGGGGAGAGAGAAGAGGAGGGGGAGAAGAGGAGGGTGAGAAGAGGAGGGTGAGAAGAGGAGGGAGAGAGAAGAGGAGGGAGAGAGAAAAGGAGGGAGAGAGAAGAGGAGGGAGAGAGAAGAGGAGGGAGAGAGAAAGGAGGGAGAGAGAAGAGGAGGGAGAGAAAAGAGGAGGGAGAGAGAAGAGGAAAGAGAGAAGAGGAAAGAGAGAAGAGGAAAGAGAGAAGAGGAAAGAGAGAAGTGGAAAGAGAGAAGAGGAAAGAGAGAAGAGGAAGGAGAGATGAAGGAGAGAAGAGGAAAGAGAGAAGAGGAAAGAGAGAAGAGGAAAGAGAGAAGAGGAAAGAGAGAAGGGGAAAGAGAGAAGAGGAAAGAGAGAAGAGGAAGGAGAGAAGAGGAAGGAGAGAAGAGGAAGGAGAGAAGAGGAAAGAGAGAAGAGGAAAGAGAGAAGAGGAAGGAGAGATGAAGGAGAGAAGAGGAAGGAGAGAAGAGGAAGGAGAGAAGAGGAAAGAGAGAAGAGGAAAGAGAGAAGAGGAAGGAGAGAAGAGGAAGGAGAGAAGAGGAAGGAGAGAAGAGGAAAGAGAGAAGAGGAAAGAGAGAAGAGGAAAGAGAGAAGAGGAAAGAGAGAAGAGAAGAGGAAGGAGAGAAGAGGCAAAAGACATTACAGTCAGAACTAAACATTCCCCTAACTCCTAAAACCTGATATTGATGGCTGACTCTCGCTCTCTGCTTGGGAAACATATGTTTACATTGCCAAAGCAAGTGGAATAGACAAAGGGAAATAAATAGTCAACATTACACTCACAAAAGTTGTAAAATAATCTAGACATTTCAAATGTTAGATTATTGGTTATGTACAAGTAGTTGAAGTATGAAAGAGAAAATACAAACACATAAATATAGGTTGTATTGGGGACAGAGCAGGGGACAGACAGAGATGAGCAGGTAACAGAGGCAGGGCCTTACATTTGGCAGAAGCAATCAGGCTAGGCTAGGGTCGGCTAGGCTAGGGTCGGCTAGGGTAGAGTCGGCTAGGGTAGAGTCGGCTAGGATAGGGACGGCTAGGGTAGGGTCGGCTAGGCTAGCGTCGGCTAGGGTAGAGTCGGCTAGGCTAGGTTTAGGCTTGGGTAGGGTCGGCTAGGGTAGGGTCGGCTAGGGTAGAGTCGGCTAGGATAGGGTCGGCTAGGCTAGCGTCGGCTAGGGTAGGTTTAGGCTTGGGTAGGGTCGGCTAGGCTTGGGTAGGGTTAGCTAGGGTAGGGTCGGCTAGGGTAGGCTTAGGTAGGGTCGGCTAGGCTTGGGTATGGTCGGGCCGGCTAGGCTTGGGTAGGGTCGGCTAGGGTAGAGCCGGCTAGGCTAGGGTAGGATTAGGCTTGGGTAGGGTCGGCTAGGGTAGGGTCGGCTAGGGTAGGGTCGGCTAGGCTAGGGTAGGGTCGGCTAGGCTAGGGTCAGGTAGGGTCGGCTAGGGTCGTCTAGGCTTGGGTAGGGTCGGCTAGCCTGAATTAAACATTTATAAAAAATAATAATTATCTCACCCATCTACACACAATATCCCATGTTTTTAGAAATCAATACGGACAAAAGTTGACACAGCTACTCATTCAAGGGTTTTTCTTTATTTTTTACTATTTTCTCCATTGTAGAATAATATTGAAGACATCAAAACTATGAAATAACACATATGTAGTAACCAAAAAAAGTGTTAAACAAATGAAAATATATTTTATATTTGAGATTCTTCAAAGTAGCCACCCTTTGCCTTGACAGCTTTGCACACTCTTGTCATTCTCTCAACCAGCTTCATGAGGTAGTCACCTGGAATGCATTTGATGTCTAAACTATTATTCTACAATGTAAAAATAGTTTTAAAAAAAAGTTAAAAAATACTTAAATTAGTTGGTGTGTCCATACTTTTGACTGGTATTGTAAGTACTAGAATGCTAGAATCACCTTTGGCAGCGATTACAGCTGTGAGTCTTTCTGGGTAAGTCTCTAAGAGCTTTGCACACCTGGATTGTACAATATTTGCACTTTTTCTTTTTTAAATTCTTCAAGCTCTGTCAAGTTGTGTCGAACTGCTTTGCTTTATCTTGGCCAGGTCGCAATTGTAAATGAGAACGTGTTCTCAATTTGCCTACCTGGTTAAATAAAGGTTAAATAAAAATAAATAAAAAAAAAAGTTGGTTGTTGATCATTGCTAGACAGCTATTTTCTAGTTTTGTCATAGATTTTTAAGTCAAAACTGTAACTAGGCCACTCAGGAACATTCTATGTCGTCTTGGTTTTGATTTTATTTGAACCTTTATTTAACTAGGAAAGTCAGTTAAGAACAAATTCTTATTTACAATGACGGCCTACCGTGGGTTAACACAAGGCAGTTAACAGTGAGTTAACTGCCTTGTTCAGGGGCAGAAAGACATATTTTACCTTGTCAGCTCGGGGATTCGATCTTGCAACCTTTCGGTTACTAGTCCAACGCTCTAACCACTAGACTACCTGCCCCCCTACACTCTAACCACTAGGCTACCTGCCGCCCCTACACTCTAACCACTACGCTACCTGCCGTCCCTCCACTCTAAACTTGGCTACCCTGCCGCCCCTACACTCTAACCACTAGGCTACCTGCCGCCCCTACACTCTAACCACTAGGCTACCTGCCCCCCCTACACTCTAACCACTAGGCTACCTCCTGCCCCTACACTCTAACCACTAGGCTACCTGCCGCCCCTACACTCTAACCACTAGGCTACCTGCCGCCCCTACACTCTAACCACTAGGCTACCTGCCGCCCCTACACTCTAACCACTAGGCTACCTGCCGCCCCTACACTCTAACCACTAGGCTACCTGCCGCCCCTACACTCTAACCACTAGGCTACCTGCCGCCCCTACACTCTAACCACTAGGCTACCTGCCGCCCCTACACTCTAACCACTAGGCTACCTGCCGCCCCTACACTCTAACCACTACGCTACCTGCCGTCCCTCCACTCTAAACTTGGCTACCCTGCCGCCCCTACACTCTAACCACTAGGCTACCTGCCGCCCCTACACTCTAACCACTAGGCTACCTGCCGCCCCTACACTCTAACCACTAGACTACCTGCCCTCCTACACTCTAACCACTAGGCTACCTACCGCCCCTACACTCTAACCACTAGGCTACCTGCCGCCCCTACACTCTAACCACTAGGCTACCTGCCGTCCCTACACTCTAACCACTAGGCTACCTGCCGCCCCCCCCCCCCTCTCCTACACTCTAACCACTAGACTACCTGCCTCCCCTACACTCTAACCACTAGGCTACCTGCCGCCCCTACACTCTAACCACTAGACTACCTGCCTCCCCTACACTCTAACCACTAGGCTACCTGCCGTCCCTACACTCTAACCACTAGGCTACCTGCCGTCCCTACACTCTAACCACTAGGCTACCTGCCGCCCCCCCCCCCTCTCCTACACTCTAACCACTAGACTACCTGCCTCCCCTACACTCTAACCACTAGGCTACCTGCCGCCCCTACACTCTAACCACTAGACTACCTGCCTCCCCTACACTCTAACCACTAGGCTACCTGCCGTCCCTACACTCTAACCACTAGGCTACCTGCCGTCCCTACACTCTAACCACTAGGCTACCTGCCGCCCCCCTACACTCTAACCACTAGGCTACCTGCCGTCCCTACACTCTAACCACTAGGCTACCTGCCCCCCCTACACTCTAACCACTAGGCTACTTGCCGCCCCCCTACACTCTAACCACTAGGCTACTTGCCGCCCCCCTACACTCTAACCACTAGGCTACCTGCCGCCCCTACACTCTAACCACTAGGCTACCTGCCGCCCCTACACTCTAACCACTAGGCTACCTGCCGCCCCTACACTCTAACCACTAGGCTACCTGCCGCCCCTACACTCTAACCACTAGGCTACCTGCCGTCACTACACTCTAACCACTAGGCTACCTGCCGCCCCCCTACACTCTAACCACTAGGCTACCTGCCGCCCCTACACTCTAACCACTAGGCTACCTACCGCCCCTACACTCTAACCACTAGGCTACCTGCCGCCCCCCTACACTCTAACCACTAGGCTACCTGCCGCCCCCCTACACTCTAACCACTAGGCTACCTGCCGCCCCCCTACACTCTAACCACTAGGCTACCTGCCGCCCCCCTACACTCTAACCACTAGACTACCTGCCCCCCTACACTCTAACCACTAGGCTACCTGCCGCCCCTACACTCTAACCACTAGGCTACCTGCCGCCCCTATACTCTAACCACTAGGCTACCTGCCGCCCCTACACTCTAACCACTAGGCTACCTGCCGCCCCTACACTCTAACCACTAGGCTACCTGCCGCCCCTACACTCTAACCACTAGGCTACCTGCCGCCCCTACACTCTAACCACTAGGCTACCTGCCGCCCCTACACTCTAACCACTAGGCTACCTGCCGCCCCTACACTCTAACCACTAGGCTACCTGCCGCCCCTACACTCTAACCACTAGGCTACCTGCCGCCCCTACACTCTAACCACTAGGCTACCTGCCGTCACTACACTCTAACCACTAGGCTACCTGCCGCCCCCCTACACTCTAACCACTAGGCTACCTGCCGCCCCTACACTCTAACCACTAGGCTACCTACCGCCCCTACACTCTAACCACTAGGCTACCTGCCGCCCCTACACTCTAACCACTAGACTACCTGCCCTCCTACACTCTAACCACTAGGCTACCTACCGCCCCTACACTCTAACCACTAGGCTACCTGCCGCCCCTACACTCTAACCACTAGGCTACCTGCCGTCCCTACACTCTAACCACTAGGCGACCTGCCGCCCCCCCCCCTCTCCTACACTCTAACCACTAGACTACCTGCCTCCCCTACACTCTAACCACTAGGCTACCTGCCGCCCCTACACTCTAACCACTAGACTACCTGCCTCCCCTACACTCTAACCACTAGGCTACCTGCCGTCCCTACACTCTAACCACTAGGCTACCTGCCGTCCCTACACTCTAACCACTAGGCTACCTGCCGCCCCCCTACACTCTAACCACCAGGCTACCTGCCGTCCCTACACTCTAACCACTAGGCTACCTGCCCCCCCTACACTCTAACCACTAGGCTACTTGCCGCCCCCCTACACTCTAACCACTAGGCTACTTGCCGCCCCCCTACACTCTAACCACTAGGCTACCTGCCGCCCCTACACTCTAACCACTAGGCTACCTGCCGCCCCTACACTCTAACCACTAGGCTACCTGCCGCCCCTACACTCTAACCACTAGGCTACCTGCCGCCCCTACACTCTAACCACTAGGCTACCTGCCGTCACTACACTCTAACCACTAGGCTACCTGCCGCCCCCCTACACTCTAACCACTAGGCTACCTGCCGCCCCTACACTCTAACCACTAGGCTACCTACCGCCCCTACACTCTAACCACTAGGCTACCTGCCGCCCCCCTACACTCTAACCACTAGGCTACCTGCCGCCCCCCTACACTCTAACCACTAGGCTACCTGCCGCCCCCCTACACTCTAACCACTAGGCTACCTGCCGCCCCCCTACACTCTAACCACTAGACTACCTGCCCCCCTACACTCTAACCACTAGGCTACCTGCCGCCCCTACACTCTAACCACTAGGCTACCTGCCGCCCCTATACTCTAACCACTAGGCTACCTGCCGCCCCTACACTCTAACCACTAGGCTACCTGCCGCCCCTACACTCTAACCACTAGGCTACCTGCCGCCCCTACACTCTAACCACTAGGCTACCTGCCGCCCCTATACTCTAACCACTAGGCTACCTGCCGCCCCTACACTCTAACCACTAGGCTACCTGCCGCCCCTACACTCTAACCACTAGGCTACCTGCCGCCCCTACACTCTAACCACTAGGCTACCTGCCGCCCCTACACTCTAACCACTAGGCTACCTGCCGTCACTACACTCTAACCACTAGGCTACCTGCCGCCCCCCTACACTCTAACCACTAGGCTACCTGCCGCCCCTACACTCTAACCACTAGGCTACCTACCGCCCCTACACTCTAACCACTAGGCTACCTGCCGCCCCCCTACACTCTAACCACTAGGCTACCTGCCGCCCCCCTACACTCTAACCACTAGGCTACCTGCCGCCCCCCTACACTCTAACCACTAGGCTACCTGCCGCCCCCCTACACTCTAACCACTAGACTACCTGCCCCCCTACACTCTAACCACTAGGCTACCTGCCGCCCCTACACTCTAACCACTAGGCTACCTGCCGCCCCTATACTCTAACCACTAGGCTACCTACCTCCCAGTGTATATTTGGCCTTGTGTTTGAGGTTATTGTCCTGATGTAAGGTGAATGTCTCCCAGTGTCTGTTGGAAAGCAGACAACCAGGATTTTGCCTGTGCTTAGATCTATTCCGTTTATTTTTATCCTAAAAGAACTCCCTAGTCTTTGCCGATGACAAGCATACCCATAACATGATGCAGCCACCACCATGTTTGAAAATATGAAGAGTGGTACTCAGTGATGTGTCGTGTTGGATTTGCCCCAAACATAACCCTTTATATTCAGAACATAAAGTTAATTTCTTTGCCAGATTTTTTGCAGTTTTACTTTAGTGCCTTATTGAAAACAGGATGCATGTTTGGGTATATTTGAATTCAGTAAAGGCCTTCTTTTCACTCTGTCATTTAGGTTCGTATTGTGGAGTAACAACACTGTTCTTGATCCATCCTCATGTCACATGTCACAGCCATTAAACTCTGTAACTGTTTGAAAGTCATCATTGGCCTCATGGTGAAATTCCTGAGCGGTTTCCTTCCTCTCCGTCAACTAAGTTAGGAAGGACGCCTGTGTCTTTGTAGTGACTGGGTGTATTGATACATCATCCAAAGTGTAATTAATATCTTCACTATGCTCAAAGGGATGTTCAATGTCTGCTATTCCAAACGTTTACCTATTCAGCACTAGGTGCCCTTCTTTGCGAGGCTTTGGATTTGGTGCCCTCCCTCCGTGAGGCTTTGGAAAACCTCCCTGGTCTTTGTGGTTGAATCGGTGTTTGAAATTCACTGCTCGACTAAGGGACATTACAGATAATTATATGTGTTGGGGTAGTCGTTCTAAAATCATGTAAAAAAAACTATTTTTGGACACAGTGAGTGTGCAATAATAGTGACTTATAATTATTATGTGACTTGTTAAACTTATTTAGGCTTGCCATAACAAAGGGGTTGAATACTTATTGACTCCAATTAATTTGTAAACATTTCTACAAACATAATTCCACTGTGACATTATTGGGTATTGTGTATAGGTCAGCGACACAAAATCTACATTTAATCAATTTAAAATTCGGGCTGTATTTAACACAACAAAATGTGGGAAAAGTCAATGTACGTCCCAGATTGAAGTGTTTTGGTGAGGCGGTCGATGAATTCACTGTATGTTTGTTCGTGTGTGGTAGTTACCTATGAGGGGCACCACCACAATGTACGTCCCAGACTGCAGCAGTGTCTTGAGGCCGGTGAGGTGGTCGATGAAACCGTTGGTGTCGGGGACCAGGAAAAGAGGCCGCACCTCTAACTCCAACTGACCACACGTCTGTAACACCGCCTGGACAGAGGGAACACACACACACACACACACACACACACACACACACACACACACACACACACACACACACACACACACACACACACACACACACACACACACACACACACACACACACACACACACAGGTTAAGACCCACATCAAATCAGGACAACACGTCTGCAGAATCCCCAGATGTGTGTGTGTACCTATGTATAGTCTGTGTGTGTGTATATATATAGTGTGTGTTTACTGTAGTGTGTGTATATAGTGTGTGTATAGTGTGTGTTACCTGTATCTTGTCCCTGCATCTCTGCTGCTCAGCCAATTTATACTGTAGTGTGTGTGTATAGTGTGTGTATAGTGTGTGTTTATACTGTAGTGTGTGTATATAGTGTGTGTATAGTGTGTGTTACCTGTATCTTGTCCCTGCATCTCTGCTGCTCAGCCAATTTATACTGTAGTGTGTGTGTATAGTGTGTGTTTATACTGTAGTGTGTGTATAGTGTGTGTATAGTGTGTGTTACCTGTATCTTGTCCCTGCGTCTATGCTGCTCAGCCAGTTTATACTGTAGTGTGTGTGTATAGTGTGTGTATATACTGTAGTGTGTGTATACACTGTAGTGTGTGTATATAGTGTGTGTATATACTGTAGTGTGTGTATATACTGTAGGGTGTGTATATAGTGTGTGTGTGTGTATAGTGTATGTTTATACTGTAGTGTGTGTATATAGTGTGTGTGTATAGTGTGTGTTTATACTGTAGTGTGTGTGTATAGTGTGTGTTTATACTGTAGTGTGTGTATATAGTGTGTGTATGGTGTGTGTTTATACTGTAGTGTGTGTTTATACTGTAGTGTGTGTATATAGTGTGTATATACTGTAGTGTGTGTGTATAGTGTGTGTTACCTGTATCTTGTCCCTGCGTCTCTGCTGCTCAGCCAGTTTGTTGGTGAGGGCGCTGCGTCTGGCCCGGAGCTCTCGGATGTCATCCTCGCTGCCATCATCACCGTCCGACACAGACGACTCCGCCTCCACGATGACGTCATCACTCTGCGACACAGCAACAGAAGACAAGGACATGTTACAAAACTGAGAGACACACACACACACACACACACACACGACTCCGCTAACCGAGGTCTTCACGAAGGTGACTAGTTGCTAGATGATAACTGACCATTTACATGGAAGTCAATGTTGTGAGGTTCAGCATTAAAACACCGTTAAATCAGCTATGTTGTTGTTTGGATAAAAGTCAGTGACACACAGGGGACGGAGACGGACACACCTCTCTCTCCGTCTGCGAGTCCTGTCTGCTGCGCGCGTCGCCGGGGCGCCCGGGTTGGGGAGAGGTTGCCATGGAGACGTACTTCCCTCCTTTAAAAGCCAGGAGAGGTTCTTCCTGTCCACATAGAGCCTCCAGGAAATACTTCAATACTGTTACCCTTTTACAGTCTGCTGCTATCGCCTAGAGAGGGGGAGAGAAGGGGGGAGAGGGAGAGAGAAGGGGGGAGAAAGAGGGAGAGAAGTGGGGAGAGGGAGAGAAGGGGGGAGAGGGAGAGAGGGGGAGAGAGAAGGGGGGAGAGGGAGAGAGGGGGAGAGAGAAGGGGGGAGAGGGAGAGAAGGGGGGAGAGAAGGGGGGGAGGGAGAGAGAAGGGGGGAGAGGGAGAGAGAAGGGGGGAGAGGGAGAGAGGGGGAGAGAGAAGGGGGGAGAGGGAGAGAAGGGGGGGAGGGAGAGAGAAGGTGGGAGAGGGAGAGAGAAGGGGGGAGAGGGAGAGAAAGATAATATTTGTCTACTTATATGGTTTTGTGATTGTGTGTGTTAGTGTGTGTTAGTGTGTGTGTGTGTGTGTGTGTGTGTGTGTGTGTGGGGTGTATAAACTCACTGTATCCCCGGTGCAGTCTACGTAGCAGGGTTCCTGCGGGGCGGCGAGCAGCGGGACGAAGCCGGCCAGTAGCCTGTCCTCCTCCAATAGCAGCAGACGGAGCTCCTCATCCCCCTCCCCTCCGTCCCCGTCTGCCTTGTACAGCGGCGCCTCGCCGTGGTCGACACGCGCCAACGCATTACACAGGTCTGCCAGGCTACGCCACACATCAAGACTACAGCTACAGGGGGAGAGAGAGGAGAGTGTGTGTGTGTCAGTGTGTCCCTTAGAATCTTTTAAATTAAAAGTCTATTACGTTTGAAATTGAGTGCCAATTCCACCCACCCAGGCAACAAACAGGGAAAAAAAGAGCTCATTGTGTGTGTGTGTGTGTGTGTGTGTGTGTGTACTTACTCTATACGGCAAGGTGGAGGATTCCATTGGTTGGGGTGTCCAAGCATCCAATCAGACCAGACCTTGATGCTGGGCAGCAGCTCCCTCAGGTCCAATGGGAAGGCAGAAACTCTCACCATCCCTTCCTCCCCCTCTTCTCTCTCCTCCTCCGGGATGGGCTCTGAGTGAGTGAGATTTAGCGAATGAGTGACTGTTTAAAGAATTAGCAAGTGAGTGGCGATCTACTTCGATCCAGAGGCTAACAAGGAGGCTACTCCTAGCACGGTGCATCCGAATAAACAGTGCCTCTTCTCAGGATTCCTGAGAGGGACAGGCGGATACGTTTGGATGAGCCAGTTTCGCCAACTTGGTTGTTTGGCTCAGGGCTCTCCATCCCCAAATATTTACTGTGGCAACAGTGCTCTCAAGTGGCTCGGTCAATGGTGGGGGCAAGTTAACGGTTGTCAAGGTCCCCGAACCTGGTGTGGGCCACACCCTTTCCTTCACCACGTTCAGACACACGGTTGTCAAGAGTGTTGAATATGAAAACATCCCAGGCCTCAGGGTGGCACTGGGCACCTCATGAGATAATATATGAGAGACTGGCAGCATGTTTCGTCCAGTGGCAGACATGCAGCGTTTCACTATGGGCGATGAGGACAAGCAGAGTTTCACCATGGGTGATGAGGACATTGCAGAGTTTCACCATGGGTGATGAGGACATTGCAGAGTTTCACCATGGGTGATGAGGACATTGCAGAGTTTCACCATGGGTGATGAGGACATTGCAGTTTCACCATGGGTGATGAGGACATTGCAGAGTTTCACCATGGGTGATGAGGACATGCAGCGTTTCACTATGGGCGATGAGGACATGCAGCGTTTCACCATGGGTGATGAGGACATGTTCACCATGGGTGATGAGGACATGCAGAGTTTCACCATGGGTGATGAGGACATTGTAGAGTTTCACCATGGGTGATGAGGACATTGCAGAGTTTCACCATGGGTGATGAGGACATTGCAGAGTTTCACCATGGGTGATGAGGACATGCAGAGTTTCACCATGGGTGATGAGGACATTGCAGAGTTTCACCATGGGTGATGAGGACATTGCAGAGTTTCACCATGGGTGATGAGGACATTGCAGAGTTTCACCATGGGTGATGAGGACGGTGACGCATCTTCCCAGATCTCACAACGTGGGTGCGGATCTACTTTCCGTGGGGGGGGGGGGGCGGTCCTATCTCTACGGAGTGGAGACTGCACCCCTCGGTTGTGGCCAATGTACACTAACAGTCAAAAGATAGTACAATAATAGTACAACAATAGTGAAGACATCAAAACTATTAAAACACACATATGGAATCATGTAGTAACCCCAAAAAAGAGGTTGAACAAATCAAAATATATTTTGTATTTGAGATTCTTCAAAGTAGCCACCGCCTTGATGACAGCTTTGCACACTCTTGGCATTCTCTCAGCCAGCTTCACCTGGAATGCTTTTCCAACAGTCTTGAAGGAGTTCCCACATATGCTGAGCACTTTTGGGCTGCTTTTCCTTCACTCTGCTGTCCAACTCATCCCAAACCATCTCAATTGGGTTGAGGTCAGGTGATTGTGGAGGCCAGGTCATCTGATGCAGCACTCCATCACTCTCCTTCTTGGTCAAATAGCCCTTACACAGCCCGGAGGTGTGTTGGGTCATTGTCCTGTTGAAAAACAAATGATTGTCTCACTAAGCCCAAACCAGATGGGATGGCGTATCGCTGCAGAATGCTGTGGTAGCCATGCTGGTTAAGTGTGCCTTGAATTCTAAATAAATCACAGACAGTTTCACCAGCAAAGCACCCCCACACCATCACATCTCCTCCTCCATGCTTCACGATGGGAACCACACATGCAGAGATCATCCGTTCACCTACTCTGCGTCTCACAAAGACACGGCGGTTGGAACCAAAACCTCACATTTGGACTCATTCGACCAAAGAACAGACTTCCACCGGGCTAATGTCCATTGCTCGTGTTTCTTGGCCCAAGCAAGTCTCTTCTTCTTATTGGTGTCCTTTAGTAGTGGTTTCTTTGCAGCGATTTGACCATGAAGGCCTGATTCACGCAGTCGCCTCTGAACAGTTGATGTTGAGGTGTGTCTGTTACTTGACCTCTGTGAAGCATTTATTTGGGCTGCAATTTCTGAGGCTGGTAGCTCTAATGAACTTATCCTCTGCAGCAGAGGTAACTCTGGGTCTTCCTTTCCTGTGGCAGTCCTCATGAGAACCAGTTTCATCATAGCGCTTGATGGTTTTTGCGACTGCATTTGAAGAAACTTTCAAAGTTCTTGAAATGTTCCTGATTGACTGGCCTTCATGTCTTAAAGTAATGATGGACTGTCATTTCTCTTTGCTTATTTGAGCTGTTCTTGCCATAATATGGACTTGGTCTTTTACCAAATAGGGCTATCTTCTGTATACCAACCCTACCTTGTCACAACACAACTGATTGTCTCAAACGCATTAAGATGGAAAGAAATTCCACAAATTAACTTTTAACAAGGCACACCTGTTAATTGAAATGCATTCCAGGTGACTACCTCTTGAAGCTGGTTGAGAGAATGCCACGAGTGTGAAAAGCTGTCATCAAGGCAAAGGGTGGCTACATTGAAGAATCTCAAATATATTTTGATTTGGTTAAAACATTTTGGGTTTACTACATGATTCCATATGTGTTATTTCATAGTGTTGATGTCTTCACTATTATTCTACAATGTAGAAAATTGTTCCTAATAAAGAAACACTCTGTAATGAGTTGGGTGTCCAAACGTTTGACTGGTACTGTACATTTAACGCATCGCAAGAAAGACCTGCATTGCAGTCTGCCCTTCTCAAGACAACGGGACCCGAGCGCTCCGGTTGGGAACGGATGCTTTGGCATATCGGTGTCCTCGGACCCTGCTCTACACGTTCCACCGATGGACCTGATTCACGCCACCGTGGAGAGGGTTCGTTGTCGATTTTAGTCCCCGTTGGGCCAGACAACTCTGGTTCCTAGAGATTATCCGCCTTTTGGGGCGTGGACCCCATAATCAAATCAAATTGTATTATTTGTTAAGACTCGCCCAACACAACCGTGTAGACCTTACCGTGAAATGCTTACTTACAAGCCACTAACCGACAACGCAGTTAAGAAAATAGAGTTAACAAAATTCCTGAATAAACTAAAGTAAAAAAATAAAATAAATAAGTAACAATAAAATAACAATAATGAGGGTGTAAACAGGGGGAACCGGTACCAAGTCAGTGTGCGGGGTGTAAACAGGGGGTACCGGTACCAAGTCAGTGTGCGGGGTGTAAACAGGGGGTACCGGTACCAAGTCAGTGTGCGGGGTGTAAACAGGGGGTACCGGTACCAAGTCAGTGTGCGGGGTGTAAACAGGGGGTACCGGTACCAAGTCAGTGTGCGGGGTGTAAACAGGGGGTACCGGTACCAAGTCAGTGTGCGGGGTGTAAACAGGGGGAACCGGTACCAAGTCAGTGTGCGGGGTGTAAACAGGGGATACCGGTACCAAGTCAGTGTGCGGGGTGTAAACAGGGGGTACCGGTACCAAGTCAGTGTGCGGGGTGTAAACAGGGAGTACCGGTACCAAGTCAGTGTGCGGGGTGTAAACAGGGGGAACCGGTACCAAGTCAGTGTGCGGGGTGTAAACAGGGGGTACCGGTACCAAGTCAGTGTGCGGGGTGTAAACAGGGGGTACCGGTACCAAGTCAGTGTGCGGGGTGTAAACAGGGGGTACCGGTACCAAGTCAGTGTGCGGGGTGTAAACAGGGGGTACCGGTACCAAGTCAGTGTGCGGGGTGTAAACAGGGGGTACCGGTACCAAGTCAGTGTGCGGGGTGTAAACAGGGGGTACCGGTACCAAGTCAGTGTGCGGGGTGTAAACAGGGGGTACCGGTACCAAGTCAGTGTGCGGGGTGTAAACAGGGGGTACCGGTACCAAGTCAGTGTGCGGGGTGTAAACAGGGGGTACCGGTACCAAGTCAGTGTGCGGGGTGTAAACAGGGGGAACCGGTACCAAGTCAGTGTGCGGGGTGTAAACAGGGGGTACCGGTACCAAGTCAGTGTGCGGGGTGTAAACAGGGGATACCGGTACCAAGTCAGTGTGCGGGGTGTAAACAGGGAGTACCGGTACCAAGTCAGTGTGCGGGGTGTAAACAGGGGGAACCGGTACCAAGTCAGTGTGCGGGGTGTAAACAGGGGGTACCGGTACCAAGTCAGTGTGCGGGGTGTAAACAGGGGGTACCGGTACCAAGTCAGTGTGCGGGGTGTAAACAGGGGGTACCGGTACCAAGTCAGTGTGCGGGGTGTAAACAGGGGGTACCGGTACCAAGTCAGTGTGCGGGGTGTAAACAGGGGGTACCGGTACCAAGTCAGTGTGCGGGGTGTAAACAGGGGGTACCGGTACCAAGTCAGTGTGCGGGGTGTAAACAGGGGGAACCGGTACCAAGTCAGTGTGCGGGGTGTAAACAGGGGGTACCGGTACCAAGTCAGTGTGCGGGGTGTAAACAGGGGATACCGGTACCAAGTCAGTGTGCGGGGTGTAAACAGGGAGTACCGGTACCAAGTCAGTGTGCGGGGTGTAAACAGGGGGAACCGGTACCAAGTCAGTGTGCGGGGTGTAAACAGGGGGTACCGGTACCAAGTCAGTGTGCGGGGTGTAAACAGGGGGTACCGGTACCAAGTCAGTGTGCGGGGTGTAAACAGGGGGTACCGGTACCAAGTCAGTGTGCGGGGTGTAAACAGGGGGTACCGGTACCAAGTCAGTGTGCGGGGTGTAAACAGGGGGTACCGGTACCAAGTCAGTGTGCGGGGTGTAAACAGGGGGAACCGGTACCAAGTCAGTGTGCGGGGTGTAAACAGGGGGTACCGGTACCAAGTCAGTGTGCGGGGTGTAAACAGGGGGTACCGGTACCAAGTCAGTGTGCGGGGTGTAAACAGGGGGTACCGGTACCAAGTCAGTGTGCGGGGTGTAAACAGGGGGTACCGGTACCAAGTCAGTGTGCGGGGTGTAAACAGGGGGTACCGGTACCAAGTCAGTGTGCGGGGTGTAAACAGGGGGTACCGGTACCAAGTCAGTGTGCGGGGTGTAAACAGGGGATACCGGTACCAAGTCAGTGTGCGGGGTGTAAACAGGGGGTACCGGTACCAAGTCAGTGTGCGGGGTGTAAACAGGGGGTACCGGTACCAAGTCAGTGTGCGGGGTGTAAACAGGGGGTACCGGTACCAAGTCAGTGTGCGGGGTGTAAACAGGGGATACCGGTACCAAGTCAGTGTGCGGGGTGTAAACAGGGGATACCGGTACCAAGTCAGTGTGCGGGGTGTAAACAGGGGGAACCGGTACCAAGTCAGTGTGCGGGGTGTAAACAGGGGGTACACGTTAGTCAAAGTAATTTGTACATGTAGGTGAAGTGACTATGCAGAGATAATAAACAGTCCCATGTTGTCGGGATGGTTGCCATATAAACCTTCAATGTGGAAAAAGGCCCTTCTCAAAAAGCTATGGAAATCATATCCAAACGTCCACCAAAGAGCTCTGAAAAATGAGAAACTCCTTTAACCCTAAAAAACACACGCCACTTACTTACACAGCCCTCTCGTAGAGGGGTGCACTCGTCGACTGGAAACCCATAGCCGTTAAACTCAAACTTTATGGGGCTAAAACCCACAGATCCCATATCTGGTGTCGTGGGTGACAAATTGTTTCCGTGTGCCTTGGGTTGCCGTGGCAGCGCGCGAGTCCACAGTTTCCAGGTTACTGCAGGTTTCCTGTGGGTTTAAGCCTTGGGTTGCCGTGGCAGCTCGCGAGTCCACAGTTTCCAGGTTACTGCAGGTTTCCTGTGGGTTTAAGCCTTGGGTTGCCGTGGCAGCGCGCGAGTTCACAGTTTCCAGGTTACTGCAGGTTTCCTGTGGGTTTAAGCCTTGGGTTGCCGTGGCAGCGCGCGAGTCCACAGTTTCCAGGTTACTGCAGGTTTCCTGTGGGTTTAAGCCTTGGGTTGCCGTGGCAGCGCGCGAGTTCACAGTTTCCAGGTTACTGCAGGTTTCCTGTGGGTTTAAGCCTTGGGTTGCCGTGGCAGCGCGCGAGTTTACAGTTTCCAGGTTACTGCAGGTTTCCTAGCCGTGGGATGCCGTGGGTTCATCAACTCTGGTTGATGCTATGCAGCACGCGTGTGGCTTTACCAAGTCACGACAGGTGTTCTGTTGTTCTGGACTTGGAACCGTCGGGGTCTAGGGACTTGGGCTGCAGTGGCAGCGTGTCAGTGCGCACAGCCAAGTTGCAGCAGGTTCTGGTTCCCTATATGGGACAGTTAAGGCTTCTCAGGTAAGTCTTAGGGGAAAAAGGGGGCTTCTGTAAGCCCCTTTTAGGAAGCGGTGGAACCTGTGTGGGCTCGGGGAGCCGTGGGCATCCTAGTTCGGTTCTGATCCGGCTTGGGGGCGTGTCTCCATGGTATGTTATATAGAGTGACCTACTGAAAAGGGAATGTACAGTTCTGAATATAACTCCTGTAAAAGTAGAAAATATTTTAGCACCTGCGCCGTCAGTGGGTTTGGACTCGCTGAAGAGCGGGTACTGAATTCAGGAAATGGATGCGAGCCCAGGTATTATAGCCAGGAAGACGGGTCTGCCGAGGGCGAGCTCGATATCCATTGGTCCGTTTGGGGGGGGGGGGGGGCGTGATTTAAGATTTCTTCAGGTGAATGTGATTTGTTGTTGACTCTCCGTAGTATGTTATACCTTGTTCCCTCCTTCAGAGAACAGTAGTTATTGTCATAACTGTACGTTATCGTATGCCCTTACATATTAGGCGTATTAGGCGTACTTCTCTCAGTGTGTGTGTGTGTACCTGCGGGTGTGTCTCTCAGCAGCTCTGTGCAGCGTTGGACCAGCAGAGAGAACATGGCCAGACCCAGAGCTGTAGTCTGTTCCTGTAACACAGATCTCACCTCACCATCTCCTCCTAGAGAGAAGAGAGGAGAGAAGAGAGGGAGAGAGAGAGAGGAGAGAAGAGAGGAAGAGAGGGAGAGAAGAAAGGAAGAGAGGGAGAGAAGAAAGGAAGAGAGGGAGAGAGGAAGAGAGAGAAGAGAGAGGGATAGGAGAGAGAGGAGAGAGAGGAGAGAGGAAGAGAGGGAGAGAAGAAAGGAAGAGAGGGAGAGAGAGGGAGAGAGGAGAGAGAGGGAGAGAGGGAGAGAAGAAAGGAAGAGAGGGAGAGAGGGAGAGAGGAAGAGAGGGAGAGAAGAAAGGAAGAGAGGAAGAGAGAGGGAGAGGAGAGAGAGAGAGGAGAGAAGAGAGGAAGAGAGGGAGAGAAGAAAGGAAGAGAGGGAGAGAGGAGAGAGAGGGAGAGAGGGAGAGAAGAAAGGAAGAGAGGGAGAGAGGAAGAAAGGGAGAGAGAGGAGAGAGGGAGAGCGAGGAAGAGAGGGAGAGAAGAGAGGGAGAGAAGAGAGGAGAGAGAGAGAAACATTTAGTCACAGGCGTGAGTGTTTGGCGCACACGGTCACACCTCTGTGTGTATGTTACCTCTGCTCTGAGCGTTGTGTATGGTGAACATGTTAATGGTGATGATCTGTAAGATGCGTGTGCTTCCCAGAGGGGAGGGGCTGTGTTGGAGCAGAGCCCTGAACTCCTGGAGAACATGACTGGCCACCGCAGGGAAAGACTCCATGCTGCAACACAATGTAACGTTGCTCATTTAGCAGCAGACACTCCTTAGCCAGAGAAATTCAAAGACGTCACAGAAAGACAACCCACACATCACAGTGATCGGAAGATAAATCTTTCTTATGAAACGGCAGCTACTCTCCTAATCAGTGCGAGTTAGGAAAAGCTGTCTGCGACAAGACTACGGAAAATGAAGTCTACATAGTTTATTCACGACATAAAAAAACAAGCTTGCACACACACACACACACACACACACACACACACACACACACACACACACACACACACACACACACACACACACACACACACACACACACACACAGGGCAGAGTACTCACCCCACTTTAGTGAAGAGTTTTCCGTGAGAGTGGAGGAAGCTGAGTATAAACCTCTTATTGAGCTGCAGACAGAAGCAGAGAGACAGGAGCAACAGAGCCCTGATGAGTCACACAGTCCGTCGTTGATTAGACATGTCTATCCTGTCATCTTTCATTGTTAAATGCTATTTCTCTGTGACATCATCGGCCTTGGTATGAGTGCTACGGTTGACATAAACAACAGAAGTACAACACTGGTTATAACAGCTAGGTGAAGGGGACAGGTTATAACAGCTAGGTGAAGGGGACTGGTTATAACAGCTAGTTGAAGGGGACAGGTTATAACAGCTAGGTGAAGGGGACAGGCAATAACAGCTAGGTGAAGGGGGCTGGTAATAACAGCTAGGTGAAGGGGACTGGTTATAACAGCTAGGTGAAGGGGACTGGTTATAAAACTGGTTATAACAGTTGGGTGAAGGGGACAGGTTATAACAGCTGGGTGAAGGGGACAGGTTATAACAGCTAGGTGAAGGGGACAGGTTATAACAGCTAGTTGAAGGGGACAGGTTATAACAGCTAGGTGAAGGGGACAGGCAATAACAGCTAGGTGAAGGGGGCTGGTAATAACAGCTAGGTGAAGGGGACTGGTTATAAAACTGGTTATAACAGCTGGGTGAAGGGGACAGGTTATAACAGCTGGGTGAAGGGGACAGGTTATAACAGCTGGGTGAAGGGGACAGGTTATAACAGCTGGGTGAAGGGGACAGGTTATAACAGCTAGGTGAAGGGGACAGGTTATAACAGCTAGGTGAAGGGGACAGGTTATAACAGCTAGGTGAAGGGGATAGGTTATAAGTTAGGTGAAGGGGACAGGTTATAACAGCTAGGTGAAGGGGACAGGCTATAACAGCTAGGTGAAGGGGACTGGTTATAACAGCTAGGTGAAAGGGACAGGTTATAACAGCTAGGTGAAAGGGACAGGTTATAACAGTTAGGTGAAGGGGACTGGTTATAAAACTGGTTATAACAGCTGGGTGAAGGGGACTGGTTATAACAGCTAGGTGAAGGGGACAGGTTATAACAGCTAGGTGAAGGGGACAGGTTATAACAGCTAGGTGAAAGGGACAGGCTATAACAGCTAGGTGAAAGGGACAGGTTATAAAACTGGTTATAACAGCTGGGTGAAGGGGACAGGTTATAACAGCTAGGTGAAGGGGACAGGTTATAACAGCTAGGTGAAGGGGACAGGTTATAACAGCTAGGTGAATGGGACAGGTTATAACAGCTAGGTGAAGGGGACAGGTTATAAAACTGGTTATAACAGCTGGGTGAAGGGGACAGGTTATAACAGCTAGGTGAAGGGGACAGGTTATAACAGCTAGGTGAAAGGGACAGGTTATAACAGCTAGGTGAAGGGGACAGGTTATAACAGCTAGGTGAAGGGGACTGGTTATAACAGCTGGGTGAAGGGGACAGGTTATAACAGCTAGGTGAAGGGGACAGGTTATAACAGCTAGGTGAAGGGGACAGGCTATAACAGCTAGGTGAAGGGGACTGGTTATAACAGTTAGGTGAAGGGGACTGGTTATAAAACTGGTTATAACAGCTAGGTGAATGGGACTGGTTATAACAGCTAGGTGAAGGGGACTGGTTATAACAGCTGGGTGAAGGGGACTGGTTATAAAACTGGTTATAACAGCTAGGTGAATGGGACTGGTTATAACAGCTAGGTGAAGGGGACAGGTTATAACAGCTAGGTGAAGGGGACAGGTTATAACAGCTAGGTGAAGGGGACAGGTTATAACAGCTAGGTGAAGGGGACAGGTTATAACAGCTAGGTGAAGGGGACAGGTTATAACAGCTACGTGAAGGGGACTGGTTATAACAGCTAGGTGAAGGGGACAGGTTATAACAGCTAGGTGAAGGGGACAGGTTATAACAGCTAGGTGAAGGGGACAGGTTATAACAGCTAGGTGAAGGGGACAGGTTATAACAGCTAGGTGAAGGGGACAGGTTATAACAGCTAGGTGAAGGGGACAGGCTATAACAGCTAGGTGAAGGGGACTGGTTATAACAGTTAGGTGAAGGGGACTGGTTATAAAACTGGTTATAACAGCTAGGTGAATGGGACTGGTTATAACAGCTAGGTGAAGGGGACAGGTTATAACAGCTAGGTGAAGGGAACAGGTTAATACACTGGTTATAACAGCTAGGTGAAGGGGACTCGTTATAACAGCTAGGTGAAGGGGACAGGTTAATACACTGGTTATAACAGCTAGGTGAAGGGGACTGGTTATAACAGCTAGGTGAAGGGGACAGGTTAATACACTGGTTATAACAGCTAGGTGAAGGGGACTGGTTATAACAGCTAGGTGAAGGGGACAGGTTAATACACTGGTTATAACAGCTAGGTGAAGGGGACTGGTTAATACACTGGTTATAACAGCTAGGTGAAGGGGACTGGTTATAACAGCTAGGTGAAGGGGACAGGTTATAACAGCTAGGTGAAGGGGACCGGCTAATACACGGGTTACAACAGCTAGGTGAAGGGGACCGGTTATAACAGGTTACAACAGCTAGGTGAAGGGGACTGAGCAGAAAGGAGAGGGAATGAGAGACTATGACAACAGGCCAACTTACATCAGGAAAAAAAGAAAGAAAGGAGAGAAACAGAGGAAGAGTTAATGAGTCTTGGAAACAAAGAGAGATATTTCTCAGTAGCTATTGATTTATCAATGGAGACGTCTTAAGAAACACCCTGTGTGTGTCTGCATGGTGAGAGAGGATGTGAGTGTGTGACTGCATGTGTGTGTGTGTGTGTGTGTGTGTGTGTGTGTGCACGTGCGTGTGTTTACGAGGTAGTATCGCCGTGGAGATGGCAATAACAAGAGCGCCGTGGCCCATGATGCACCATCTGTCTGCTACAGAGGGTGTGTCAGAGCCACCACTTCCTGGGAGAGAAAACATCTAGTATGTTTGTGGAAAGAGAGAAATATGATACAGAATCTGGTATAATCAACAAACAGAGAGACAGAGAGAGAAAGAGAGAGAGAGGTAGACAGAGACAGAGTGAGAGAGTCAGAGAGGACAGAGAAAGAGAGAGAGAGAGGCAGACAGAGAGAGAGGCAGACACAAGCCACATCCACACTAGAGGTCGACCGATTATGATTTTTCAATGCCGATACCGATTATTGGAGGACCGAAAAAAGCCGATACCAATTAATCTGACGATTTATATATATATATATTTGTAATAATGACAATTACAACAAAACTGAATGAACAATGAACACTTATTTTAACTTAATATAATACATAAATAAAATCTATTTAGTCTCAAATAAATAATGAAACATGTTCAATTTGGTTTAAATAATGCAAAAACATTGTTGGATAAGAAAGTAAAAGTGCGATATGTGCCATGTAAGAAAGCTAACGTTTAAGTTCCTTGCTCAGAACATGAGAACATATGAAAGCTGGTGGTTCCTTTTAACATGAGTCTTCAATATTCCCAGGTAAGAAGTTTTAGGTTGTAGTTATTATAGGAATTATAGGACTATTTCTCTCTCTACCATTTGTATTTCATATACCTTTGACTATTGGATGTTCTTATAGGTACTTTAGTATTGCCAGCCTAATCTCAGGAGTTGACAGGCTTGAAGTCATAAACAGAGCTGTGCTTCAAGCATTGCAAAGAGCTGCTGGCAAACACAGTAAAGTGCTGTTTGATTGAATGCTTACGAGCCTGCTGCTACCTACCACCGCTCAGACAGACTGCTCTTTCAAACATCAAATCATAGACTTAATTATAATATAATAACACACAGAAATACGAACCTTTGGTCATTAATATGGTCAAATCCGGAAACTATAATTTCGAAAACAAAACGTTTATTCTTTCAGTGAAATACGAAACCGCTCCGTATTTTATCAAACGGGTGGCATCCCTAAGTCTAAATAGAGAGAGACACAGAGAAAAAGACACAGAGAGACAGAGACACACAGAGGGAGAGACACACAGAGGGAGAGAGACACACAGAGGGAGAGAGACACACAGAGGGAGAGAGACACACAGAGGGAGAGAGACACACAGAGGGAGAGAGACACACACAGAGAGAGAGAGACACAAAGAGACACACAGAGAGAGAGACACACAGAGACACACACAGAGAGAGAGACACAAAGAGACACACAGAGAGAGAGACACAAAGAGACACACAGAGAGAGAGACACAAAGAGACACACAGAGAGAGACACAGAGACACACACAGAGAGAGAGAGACACAGAGAGACACACAGAGAGAGACACAGAGACACACAGAGACACAGAGAGAGAGACACAGAGAGAGAGAGAGACACAGAGAGAGAGACACACAGAGAGAGAGAGAGACACAGAGACACACAGAGACACACAGAGAGAAACACAGAGACACACAGAGAGAGACACAGAGAGAGAGAGACACAGAGAGAGAGACACACAGAGAGAGAGAGAGACACAGACACACACAGAGAGAGAGACACAGAGACACACAGAGACACAGAGAGAGAGAGACACAGAGGAGTAAAGACAACATCCAGTATAAAAGAACTGGAAGAGAAGCTGCAGATAATCCATAAGTGTGTGTGCATGGTGTGTGTGTGTGCATGGTGTGTGTGTGTGTGCATGGTGCGTGTGTGTGTGCATGGTGTGTGTGTGTGCATGGTGCGTGTGTGTGTGTGCATGGTGTGTGTGTGTGTGCATGGTGTGTGTGTGTGTATGCATGGTGCGTGTGTGTGTGCATGGTGTGTGTGTGTGTGCATGCGTGCGTGCGTGCATGGTGTGTGTGTGTGTGTGCATGCATGGTGTGTGTGTATATGCATGGCGCGTGTGTATATGCATGGCGCGTGCGTGTGTGTGTGCATGGTGTGTGTGTGTGTGCATGGTGTGTGTGTGTGTGCATGGGGTGTGTGTGTGTGTGTGCATGGTGTGTGTGTGTGCATGGTGCGTGTGTGTGTGCATGGTGTGTGTGTGTGTGCATGGTGTGTGTGTGTGTATGCATGGTGCGTGTGTGTGTGCATGGTGTGTGTGTGTGCATGCGTGCGTGCGTGCATGGTGTGTGTGTGTGTGCATGCATGGTGTGTGTGTATATGCATGGCGCGTGTGTATATGCATGGCGCGTGCGTGTGTGTGTGCATGGTGTGTGTGTGTGCATGGTGTGTGTGTCAGTGTAAAGTGTTCTACTCACATCACTAGGGCTGAGGTTGCCCAGCTCTCCTTCCTGTTCAGAGTCTCTGCTGGACTCGCTGCCCCCACGGTGTGATGATGGAACCCCTGCCTGGCCAATAGGGCCGACCCAGATCTCCACCCTAGCCCCCTCCTCCCCCCGTCCTCCTCCTCGGACCCCCGGGCCCCTGGACCCCCCTTCCAACTCCTGCTTCCTCCTTCGCTCCATCTGGTCCGCCTGGGGGGTGGGGGTGAGAAAGGTCAAGGGGTCAGGGATAAAAGGGGCAGGTGAGAATCCCTGCTTCACAACATCACAAGACAGTCATCTTATAAAGGCCTGGTGTTAGGCTGTGTTTGGTCAATGAATACATTAGCTTGGTTATCACTGGAGGTGTGTGCTTGTGTCTTTTGTGTGTGTGTGTGTGTGTGTGTGTGTGTGTGTGTGTGTGTGTGTGTGTGTGTGTGTGTGTGTGTGTGTGTGTGTGTGTGTGTGTGTGTGTGTGTCTGACCTTGCGTTTGGCCTCTTCAAACAGACTCATGAGACTCTCCTTGGCAGTGAGGATGGGGTTGGAGGCAGCCAGGCTACGCATGTAATAATACACCGCATCCAACTTCCTCTTCTAGAGCGAGAGAGGGGGGAGAGAGAGAGAAGGAGAGAGGGGGAAAGGAGAGGGAGGAAAGGAGAGGGAGAGCGAGAGAGGGGAGGAAGGTTATAGAAGGGGGGAGAGAGAAAGAGAGCGTGGGGTTGAGAGAGATTGAGAAAAATGTGATATTTCTCTCAAAATCTTGGCTATACTGGCCACACAAAAAAGTACAGTTCCCTCCCTCTCCCTTTATATCTCCCTCCCAACTCTCACCGTGTAAACAGCCAGCAGGGCCAGCTGGTTGTAAGGTCGTCCGTTCTTAGGAGCAATCTGCTGGGCCTTTAGGTACCAGCTAGACGGGAGGAGAAAGAGGAGCACATTTACTCTGTGTCTGAGTCTCCTTCGCAAGAGAGACCTAAAGGAGTCTTATTTCATATTTACAACACCAGTTTCCCCCATGACGATTTGTCAACGGACAGGAACACGGAAAAGATGCTTTCCCTGGTGGCCAAGGTACAGTACCTGCGGGCCTTGCCGTAGTTAGCCGAGTCGCTGGCTTGCTCTCGGTAACGGGCGATGTCCCCCTGACAGATCAAACACCGCTGGGCACTGATCAGAGCATACTTCACCTGGACCAACACACATTATATACCGTTAAACACACCCCTAGAAAATCCGCAACGCGGAGAACGAGGACGGAATCCAGACATTATAATGGAATTCAACAACATTCAAATAGTTATTGTAGGGCAGGGCTTGACAATCACTTTTTTAACCACGTGGCCTTTGGACAAGTAGGACAGTTTATTTTTTTTACTTGTCTGAAAGCTGAAGATACTTGTCCCCCCCCACAAAAAAAGGTCTGTAACACCATGGACAAAAGGGAATAGCTGCAGGAAGTAGTGATGATGAGGGTGCTGCAGCACTCTCTGAAAAATGTTAACAAAATTGGGGCCTTGTTTTGGGACACTAGGCATTTACTAATCCTGTATTGGCGGAATGATACGGCAGTCTGTAGCGCGGGCAAAGTAAATGTATCTGCTACAGGAGGGACGAGAGGAATCGTGACATTGACTAAATATATTTAGGGAGACAAATCTTTTCAAATAGGCCGTTCCACTCTGGTGGCGTGTAGTAGCCGAGGCCTATCTGGCGATCTGTGTGTCACAACGAGCCTCGCGTTGCTCTCGTGATGGGTTGTACATCATCATGGGCTTCAGAGCTGCTGTGGTCAAACCCGGAATCACTATGAATGATCTTTCCTCTCCCACTTCCTCTCCCACTTCCTCTCTCATCAGGAAATAGATCTAGTCCAACTACGCATCATTTCCTTCATAAACTTTCCTGTTTTTTTGTTGTTGTTGTTGTGACTCCTCATTAGATTGTTCCATCTTGGTGTTTTTTTATTTAACCAGGTAGGCTAGTTGAGAATAAGTATTGTTTTCTCAATTTCACTTCTTGTGGCCTAAAATATTTGTCATTCAAAATAAGTCTGTGATTAAGAATAGCATAGACTCCGACTTTCATCATTCACTTTATTGTAGTAATTTTAGTAGGATTTTGGTTATTTGGTTCGCAACAGCAAAGGGACTCTTTTTTTATCCGACCTCTCATGCATAATTTCTGATCTTATAATGCTGTAAAGGTTTGTTTTTGAATTTATCCGATTTGTTTTATATCTTGCTACTGTTTGTTCTACATCTCTCATTTTTACCTTAGGCCTCATGTGTTTTGGGGGTGGTTTGGTTATTCAAAAACAACTGTAAACTTTTCTGAGAATGCTCCCGAGAAATGTAGCAGTGTGTTATTACGCCAAGTCATTTTCATATCAACTGAAGAGAGAAAAATAACATGTGGGCTTCTATAACACGTACACACCGGTCCTCTATCAAAATACACTTTGGCTATTGACCCAGATCATCAGACGAGAGAGAGAAAGAGAGAAAGAGAGGAATTAATTTTAATTTTAAATAAATGTATGACCTGATATTTTGCGCTGCTTTGTTGAGACTCTTAATTCTGTCTACATTGTTCTCTCGTTTTATGTAAATATAACATACTTATTGGAATAGGCTATAGCAAATAGGAATATAGGCAATTTAGTCAGAATGTCAATCATGCACGGCCCTGCTGTGTGCTGCCTGATACAATTCTGATCACAGTGATAGTTTGACAGGGATTTATTTTTTATTTTTTAACTTGTCCATTTGGATAACAGAAATGTATATTGTGGTGTCGAGCCTGTAGGGAAAAAACTAAAATGTATAAATGTAACTAAAATGTATAAAACTGTATAAATGTAACTAAAATGTATAAAACTATTTATACAATTTGCCCGAGTTTATCATAAAACAATGAACAGAATGCATCAGTAATTCGACTTTTCCTGCAACTCTCTGATGAGACAACCAGAACGTCCCTGTCTGCTGTGTGTGCGGTGCGGTACTACTTCCTGTAGCCGTTAGCGATGATGCTAAGTAGACTGAAAGGCTTTTCCCAAAAACATAAATTAAACGTTGTGAACTAGGAAGTAGCTTATGTTTACCTGGCAGAATGATATGGTGATGATTTTCATCAATCCAAACTCTACCATCACATGTGTGCTACAAAAAACACACTGCTAAACACTCAAATTAAAGGGTAACTACACTCAAAAATAAAAATGTATTAGATTTTTCCCAGACCTCAGTGGTCTCCTGATGTTGTTTAAGCATCGCTGTGGACTTAGAACATCCCATTCCGTTGTTTCTATTTATTATTACTTTTTTAACGGTGATTGTAAACAAAACTGAGAAAACGGAATTTGGGAAAATACTGAACTGATTTTATAGGGCCCTATACACACACAGTCTGAACTAGAGGTCGGCCGATTAATTAGGGTCGATTTCAAGTTTTCATAACAATCGGAAATCAGTATTTTGGGGTGCCAATTTGCCGATTATTATTATTATTTTTATACCTTTATTTAACTAGGCAAGTCAGTTAAGAACACATTCTTATTTTCAATGACGGCCTAGGAAGGTTCTGCCTCGACAGATTTTGAACCTTGTCAGCTCGGGGGATCCAATCTTGCAATCTTTCAGTTAACTTGTCCAATGCTCTAACACCTGATTATATTGCACTCCACGAGGAGCCTGCCTGTTACGCGAATGCAGTAAGCTAAGGTAAGTTGCTAGCTAGCATTAAACTTATCTTATAAAAAACAATCAATCAATGACTGTCATTGCTCCAATGTGTACTTAACCATAAACATCAATGCCTTTCTTAAAATCAATACACAAGTATATATTTTTTAAACCTGCATATTTAGCTAAAAGAAATCCAGGTTAGCAGGCAATATTAACCAGGTGAAATTGTGTCATTTCTCTTGCGTTCATTGCATGCAGAGTCAGGGTATATGCAACAGTTTGGGCCGCCTGGCTCTTTGCGAACTAATTTGCCAGAATTTTACGTATTTATGAGATAACATTGAAGTTTGTGCAATGTAACAGGAATATTTAGACTCATGGATGCCACCCGTTAGATAAAATACGGAACGGAATAAACGTTTTGTTTTCGAGGTGATAGTTTCCGGATTAGTCAAAGGTATATGGTTTAGAGAGAAATAGTCGACGCGTTATAATTCCTGTAATAACTAGCGGCTGAACTTGAAAGGGGTTCCTTCGTTATTTTACCGTTCGTGTCTTCCATAGAGAATGTCTTGATCTACTTCAAATAAGGTCTGTGTTTCGCGGAGGAGCAGACTGACAGGGGACCATGCAGACAAGCTCTGCTTTCTGCACTACAACCTAAAACTTCTTAACAGGGAATATTGAAGACCCATGAAAGCTGGTGGTTCGTTTTAACATATGTTCTCATGTTATTTGAGACTAAATTGATTTTATTATTACAAAAATGTGTGTGTGTGTGTATGATAAATATATATATAAATAAATAAAAATATTATTATTATTTTTTTTTAATCGACCGATTATTCGGTATCGGCTTCTTTTGTCCGCCAATAATCGGTATCAGCGTTGAAAAATCATATTCGGTCGACCTCTAGTCTGAACACACATCACGTGTACACACACACACACACACACACACACACACACACACACACACACAGTAGTGGTGTTGTTACCGTCTTGCGTAGTGGACGTGCTCGGATGGCCATGCCGTCCATGTAATCCTCCAGTTTAAATTGAAACACCGTCTGAAGCTTCTGCAGCAGTGCATCAAAGAATACCGTCCCCTGGGAAACAAACACAGTGCACCAGAATGATTAGTTCCATGAAGAAACACTAAGGCTGTTTCAAAACAGTTGCATGAAGTTGAATATGGTGTGTGTGTGTACGCGGTGTGTGTGTGTGTACGCGGTGTGTGTGTGTACGCGGTGCGAGTTCAGTGTACGCGGTGTGTGTGTGTGTACGCGGTGTGTGTGTGTGTACGCGGTGCGAGTTCAGTGTACGCGGTGCGAGTTCAGTGTACGCGGTGTGTGTGTGTGTACGCGGTGTGTGTGTGTGTACGCGGTGTGTGTGTGTGTACGCGGTGCGAGTTCAGTGTACGCGGTGTGTGTGTGTGTGTACGCGGTGTGTGTGTGTGTACGCGGTGCGAGTTCAGTGTACGCGGTGTGTGTGTGTGTACGCGGTGTGTGTGTGTGTGTACGCGGTGTGTGTGTGTGTACGCGGTGTGTGTGTGTGTACGCGGTGTGTGTGTGTGTACGCGGTGCGAGTTCAGTGTACGCGGTGTGTGTGTGTGTGTGTACGCGGTGTGTGTGTGTGTACGCGGTGTGTGTGTGTGTACGCGGTGCGAGTTCAGTGTACGCGGTGTGTGTGTGTGTGTGTACGCGGTGCGTGTTCAGTGTACGCCGTGCGTGTGTGTGTGTACGCGGTGTGTGTGTGTGTGTGTGTACCAGGCCATGAATTTCCCAGCGGAATCGACGGCCACGCTCCCTTGTATGGCAGTAAGCCAGCCAGCCAGCCAGCCAGTCAGCCAGTCAGCCAGCCAGCCAGCCAGTCAGCCAGTCAGCCAGCCAGCCAGCCAGCCAGTCAGCCAGCCAGCCAGCCAGCCAGTCAGCCAGCCAGCCAGTCAGCCAGCCAGCCAGCCAGCCAGTCAGCCAGCCAGTCAGCCAGCCAGCCAGCCAGTCAGCCAGTCAGCCAGCCAGTCAGCCAGCCAGCCAGCCAGCCCCACCCACAAAAAAAATCTGAATTCCGAGGTGCACTCTGAAGAGGATTGAATAATTGTCCACATTTACTTGTCCTCAGCCAACGAGAAAAGTAACAAACAGCATAAATCCCCAGCCTCTGTCAATCTACTCTCCCCCATAGTAGAAACATTGACCTCGTCTATTGGTCAACTTGTTGTTCTGTACGATAAATAAATATTCTAAACAGACTCTTGGACAGATGTGGGACCAGGACCATTGTACATCATTCATTTTTAAAGCAATGAGGCTGATGCAACCGATCAGAACGTTTAGCTTAAAATGTTGTTCAGCTATTATTTATTCACATTATAACAGCAGGAAACACACACACGGCCTCAGGCTACACGCGCACATGTTACAAAATGCAATTAGCAGGAAAACACCATTCTCAAAAGCTCACATGTGACAGATATGAAAATATCAGTTTTGAACGAGTGGAGATCTAAAGATGCAACAACTAGCATGGGTTACTAATATGACTACTGATGCAACAACTAGCACGGGTTGCTAATATGACTACTGATGCAACAACTAGCACGGGTTGCTAATATGACTACTGATGCAACAACTAGCACGGGTTGCTAATACGACTACTGATGCAACAACTAGCACGGGTTGCTAATATGACTACTGATGCAACAACTAGCACGGGTTGCTAATATGACTACTGATGCAACAACTAGCACGGGTTGCTAATATGACTACTGATGCAACAACTAGCACGGGTTGCTAATATGACTACTGATGCAACAACTAGCACGGGTTGCTAATATGACTACTGATGCAACAACTAGCACGGGTTGCTAATATGACTACTGATGCAACAACTAGCACGGGTTGCTAATATGACTACTGATACAACAACTAGCACGGGTTGCTAATATGACTACTGATGCAACAACTAGCACGGGTTGCTAATATGACTACTGATGCAACAACTAGCACGGGTTGCTAATATGACTACTGATACAACAACTAGCACGGGTTGCTAATATGACTACTGATGCAACAACTAGCACGGGTTGCTAATATGACTATTGATGCAACAACTAGCACGGGTTGCTAATATGACTACTGATACAACAACTAGCACGGGTTGCTAATATGACTACTGATGCAACAACTAGCACGGGTTGCTAATATGACTACTGATGCAACAACTAGCACGGGTTGCTAATATGACTACTGATGCAACAATTAGCACGGGTTGCTAATATGACTACTGATGCAACAACTAGCACGGGTTGCTAATATGACTACTGATGCAACAACTAGCACGGGTTGCTAATATGACTACTGATGCAACAACTAGCACGGGTTGCTAATATGACTACTGATGCAACAACTAGCACGGGTTGCTAATATGACTACTGATACAACAACTAGCATGGGTTGCTCATATGACTACTGATGCAACAACTAGCATGGGTTGCTAATATGACTATTGATGTAACAACTAGCACGGGTTGCTAATATGACTACTGATACAACAACTAGCACGGGTTGCTAATATGACTACTGATGCAACAACTAGCATGGGTTGCTAATATGACTACTGATGCAACAACTAGCACGGGTTGCTAATATGACTACTGATGCAACAACTAGCACGGGTTGCTAATATGACTACTGATGTAACAACTAGCACGGGTTGCTAATATGACTACTGATGTATCAACTAGCATGGGTTGCTAATATGACTACTGATACAACAACTAGCACGGGTTGCTAATATGACTACTGATGTAACAACTAGCACGGGTTGCTAATATGACTACTGATGTATCAACTAGCATGGGTTGCTAATATGACTACTGATACAACAACTAGCATGGGTTGCTAATATGACTACTGATGCAACAACTAGCACGGGTTGCTAATATGACTACTGATACAACAACTAGCACGGGTTGCTAATATGACTACTGATGCAACAACTAGCATGGGTTGCTAATATGACTACTGATGTAACAACTAGCACGGGTTGCTAATATGACTACTGATGTAACAACTAGCACGGGTTGCTAATATGACTACTGATGCAACAACTAGCACGGGTTGCTAATATGACTACTGATGTAACAACTAGCATGGGTTGCTAATATGACTACTGATACAACAACTAGCATGGGTTGCTAATATGACTACTGATGCAACAACTAGCACGGGTTGCTAATATGACTACTGATACAACAACTAGCACGGGTTGCTAATATGACTACTGATGCAACAACTAGCATGGGTTGCTAATATGACTACTGATGTAACAACTAGCACGGGTTGCTAATATGACTACTGATACAACAACTAGCATGGGTTGCTAATATGACTACTGATGTATCAACTAGCATGGGTTGCTAATATGACTACTGATGCAACAACTAGCATGGGTTGCTAATATGACTACTGATGTAACAACTAGCACGGGTTGCTAATATGACTACTGATACAACAACTAGCATGGGTTGCTAATATGACTACTGATGTATCAACTAGCATGGGTTGCTAATATGACTACTGATACAACAACTAGCATGGGTTGCTAATATGACTACTGATGTAACAACTAGCACGGGTTGCTAATATGACTACTGATACAACAACTAGCATGGGTTGCTAATATGACTACTGATGCAACAACTAGCATGGGTTGCTAATATGACTACTGATACAACAACTAGCATGGGTTGCTAATATGACTACTGATGTAACAACTAGCACGGGTTGCTAATATGACTACTGATACAACAACTAGCATGGGTTGCTAATATGACTACTGATGTAACAACTAGCACGGGTTGCTAATATGACTACTGATACAACAACTAGCACGGGTTGCTAATATGACTACTGATACAACAACTAGCATGGGTTGCTAATATGACTACTGATGTAACAACTAGCACGGGTTGCTAATATGACTATTGTGCTTTTGGCTAACGGACAACGAAAGAAAGTTGTTAGAACATGAGATAAAGGTTGGTTTCAATGGCATATGAGGAAGTGTTTACAAAACATCAAAACATTTTGAATTCCCTACTGTTACTAGATCACCTGGAGCATACTGGACAATAGAGAGAGACTCACAAGGCTCCGGTCTCTGGTCGTTGTGTGTAAACAAACACCATGTGACTGGGGACTACCAGGAAGCTTCATAATGAAACATGTGACATGAATAAAATCAGCTTCTTATCTCCTAACGTATTGCACAAGTTGACAGCAGGTATTTAAGTAGCTTCAAATATAGACATCTATTTTTAAAAAGTCAAAGAAATAGTTTCAACGGTATTGAAAAACCATCACGTGGCTTTTTCCAAATACCCCGGTTTAAGGCCCAAGCCTATCACCTAAACGTCCACATGCAGGCTAATTATTTATGGACAGTTACATCCACTTTTTTTTTAAATTTAAAAATGTCAAGTGTTTTTTCGTTTTTCTAATCAATTTAAAATGGTCTATTTTGGTTAATGGCCTTGACGCCCTGGCAGATTGGGCTCATCTTGAAGGCCAAATTCCATAGCTGGTGCGTACGCTACGTGGCATATGTTCAGTGCGTCTACCTCGTCCAGCAGAGTGAGCAGCATGGGGGTGATACGCAGGGCTGAGTCTCCGCTGGGGTCTTTGAGGAGCTGTCTGAAGTGCTCTATAACCTGGTAGAACACGTTCTTCCATAGAGCCTGGTCCAGGTTCTGACTGTCACTGAACTCTATGTCTGTTAGGATCACCCGCTCATATAGGGTCAACAGGTCCGCTCTGGAGGGGGTTTGTGGGGGGGGGTGAAAGACAGAAAGGAGTTTAGTCAGTTTTCAGACAAGTTGCAGCCCCCAGCATCAGCATATTACCAAGTTGGAGCTTCTACCCTCAATCCATCCTACCCTGTCCCTCCATTCTACCGTGTCAATATTCTCCCTCCATCCTACCCTGTCCCTCTCCTTCCTCCCTCCATCTTACCCTGTCCCTCTCCTCCCTCCCTCCATCCTACCCTGTCCGTCTCCTCCCTCCCTCCAATCTACCCTGTCCCTCTCCTCCCTCCCTCCATCCTACCCTGTCCCTCTCCTTCCTCCATCCTACCCGGTCCCTCTCCTTCCTCCCTCATCCTACCTTGTCCCTCCCTCCATCCTACCATGTCCCTCTCCTTCCCTCCATCCTACCCTGTCCCTCCCTCCATCCTACCATGTCCCTCTTCCCTCCATCCTACCCTGTTCCTCTTCCCTACATCCTACCCTGTCCCTCCATCCTACCCTCCCCCTCTTCCCTCCATCCTACCCTGTCCCTCTCCTCCCTCCTACCCTCCCTCCATCCTACCCTGTCCCTCTCCTCCCTCCATCCTACCCTGTCCCTCTCCTCCCTCCTACCCTCCCTCCATCCTACCCTGTCCCTCTCCCCACCATCTTACCTGAGTTGAGCCATGCGGTCCAGTCCATCAGCACTGAGTCTGTCTCTAGATAGGAGGTTGCTGAGTTGTAACTCCTGACTCTCTGCAGCCCTCAGCTGTCTCCCCAGCTCTCCCCTGGCCTGCTGCTCCACCTCCTCTGGTGTCAGACCTGCTCCAGCCCCGGTCTGGTACCCCTGGCCCCTGTACTCCCCGTAAAACTGGGCTGGGTAAATGCCGTTGGAGGAGGGCATCTGGTAGGGGGTGGTAGGCATAGTGTGGTAGGGGTATGGGTAACGTGCATTGGGGTTGGCATTGTAAGGGTAAGGGTTGTCAGAGTTCTGGTACTTGTAGAAGGCCTGGGCCATGGCTGCGGCCTCCTGCTGGGGGTAGAAGTGCTCCCCCTGGCGGATCGGGGGACTCCCTACAGCCTCGTCGTCTGTATCCAGGAAGTGCATCGCTCCGTAACCGCCGCCCGTCTGCAGGTACATGGGCTGCTGCTGCAGGAGAGAGGCATGCTGGGAGAGCCGGAGAGCGGGTTTCTGGTCGGGGTTGTTGGGATCCCAGAGTCGCCTTGTTCCTCCGCCCCTTCCTCCTCCTCTCCCTAGTCCCGCCTCTTTTCCTCCTCGAATCCCACCAAACAGGAGCCTTGGCCCGGGCTCCGTCGGCGAATTGGAGAGGTCAGTGTGGGCGGGGAGGATGAGAATGCCCCTCTCCTTACCACGAGGCACAGTGCCCTGCCTGCGGCGCCCCTGGGGGTCATCGCTGGGGCCTGGGGTGGCGTGGGAGGTGCCTGACTGTCTGTCGCTCTGAGACACTTTCAGGAGCCCTCCTCTCCCTCCTCCTCCTCCTCTGTGTCCTCTTCCCCCTCTCCCTCTGCTCTCCTCCTCCCCTCTCCTCCACGCGGGGCTCAAGTACTCCTCTCCTCCATCTCTCCTCCTCTCCTCCAGTGAGTCTGTTGAGGAGTCTCTCGTGTTTCTCCTCCTGTTCGGTAGCTGACCTCCTCCTCCCTCTCTCTCCCTGTGCCCCAGGCGGTCTCGTCGGACTCTGTCCTCCCTCTGATCCCCTCCCTGTCCCAGTCCGTCCAGGCTGGTGCCACTGCTGGCAGAACTGGTGCTGTAGGTGCGGTTCCTGGGTCTTCTGATGTTTGACTTGGAGTAGCGCTTAGAGGACGATGATGGGTGGTGGTTGTTGTTAGGGTTAGCCCTGCATCTCTCACTCCTCTCTCTGTTTCTCTGCATCTCTCCATCCCCGTCTTTCTCTCCATTCCTCTCTCGGTCTATATCTGGGGGTAGAGGTTGGGGTCTGTTGTTCCCTCTCTGGTTGTCTCCCTCAGTCTCTCTATCCCTCCGTTTTTCTCTTCCCTTTGCTGGCTGTGTATCTGCAGGACGGTTCGCTTCCCTCTCTCCGTCTTCTTCCGATGCTCTCCTGTCTCTATCTTTCTCGGTCATCCCTCGCTCACCCTCTCCTCCTCCTCCTCCTCTTCTCCTGGAGTCCTGATTCTCCCCTTTCTCCCCTCCTCCTCTGTTCCTGCGGTTTCCCCTCTCTCTCTTCTTCTCCTCCTCAGTCTTCTCGCATCCTTCATTTCCTCCTCCTACTCGTCCCCTGCCTCCACCTCCAGCTCTGCTCCTCCTGCCCTCACCGCTAGCCTTCCTCCTCCTGCCTACTCCTTCCTCACCCTCTCCTCTCTTCCCCTCCTCTTCTCTCTCAGGTGGGGCAGTCACACAGAGTTTCTGTATCTTCCCAGTCAGGTTCTCTAGTCCATGGTCTGAGACGGCTGCTTTCCCTGTTTCTCTCATCTCCTGCCTTCTGCCTGTCTCTTCACCCCCTCTGCCACCTTTCCCTTTCTCCTCTCCGGTCTCTCTCCATACGACTGGTTCCCTCCTGGCTTGGGTTTCCTCTCTGACAGGGGGACCAGGGTTAGGGGCAGGTTTCTCTGTCTCTCTTCCCTCTTCCCCCTGGGTGGTGGTGGTGCTCCTCCGACCCCCAGGCTGGTAGATCTCCCGGTCCGGTTTACGGGTCTTTCTGGTGGCCTTGGGAGAGCCAGGGGAACCCCCTGCTGGCTCTCCACCCCTCTGGTCCTTCTCTCTACCTTCACCCCTCTGGTCCTTCTCTCTACCTCCACCCCTCTGGTCCTTCTCTCTCCCTCCACCCCTCTGGTCCTTCTCTCTCCCTCCACCCCTCTGGTCCTTCTCTCTCCCTCCACCCCTCTGGTTTTTCCCTCTCACTTCATCCCTCTGTCTGGAGTTCTGTGGTCGGTTAGCTGAGCCTGACGGTCCCTTTGCACTACTGCTACTACTACTGTTGTTGTTGTTGTCTGCTCTGGTGGTGTGGTGGTCACCTCTTTGAGTCCTCTGTTGTGCAGGTGCTTGAGAGCCTCCACCCCGGTTTGGAGTAAAACCTCCTCCACATTTCTCTCCTCCTCCTTTCCCCATCCCTCCATCTATACATCCAAGTTCAGTTGAAACCGTCTCAGTGGCGGACATCTTGTGTCCTTCTTCCTCCTCCTGTGGCAGTGACATCACCAACTCCACCTCAGGGTCAGAGGTCATGGCTAACGGATCTCCAGGAGAGGTGACTACGCCGCCGTCTTCGCTGTCGTGGCGACGGTTGCCGTGGCCAGCCCCGGGCGTGTAGAGCTGCAGGTCAGGGCGTTTTGACGGGTCGTTGCCGTGGTGACGCTGCTGTCGTTGGCCACGTCCCTCCTCTCCTCGCTCCTCTGTGACAGAGAGGGGGGTACGAAAGGGAGAGAAAGAGTTGGGAAAGAAATAGAGATGGGAGAGAGAGGAGAATGGGAGATATTAGTTGTGATGACTGACTTTTCAACAGAGAGACACAATCCGTTCTGAAGGTCAGCGCCCCTTCTCCTCCTCTCTTTCACCCTTCCCACTCCCGCTTTCTCTCGTTTCCACTCCCGCTTTCTCTCGTTCCCACTCCCCACTCCCTCTCGTTCCCACTCCCGCTTTCTCTCGTTCCCACTCCCGCTTTCTCTCGTTCCCACTCCCTCTCGTTCCCACTCCCGCTTTCTCTCGTTCCCACTCCCTCTCGTTCCCACTCCCTCTCGTTCCCACTCCCGCTTTCTCTCGTTCCCACTCCCGCTTTCTCTCGTTCCCACTCCCGCTTTCTCTCGTTCCCACTCTCTCTCGTTCCCACTCCCGCTTTCTCTCGTTCCCACTCCCTCTCGTTCCCACTCCCGCTTTCTCTCGTTCCCACTCCCTCTCGTTCCCACTCCCTCTCGTTCCCACTCCCTCTCGTTCCCACTCCCTCTCGTTTCCACTCCCTCTCGTTTCCACTCCCTCTCGTTTCCACTCCCTCTCGTTTCCACTCCCTCTCGTTTCCACTCCCGCTTTCTCTCGTTCCCACTCCCTCTCGTTCCCACTCCCGCTTTCTCTCGTTCCCACTCCCTCTCGTTCCCACTCCCGCTTTCTCTCGTTCCCACTCCCGATTTCTCTCGTTCCCACTCCCGCTTTCTCTCGTTCCCACTCCCGCTTTCTCTCGTTCCCATTCCCGCTTTCTCTCGTTCCCACTCCCGCTTTCTCTCGTTCCCACTCCCGCTTTCTCTCGTTCCCACTCCCGCTTTCTCTCGTTCTCACTCCCTATCGTTTCCACTCACGCTTTCTCACGTTCCCACTCCCGCTTTCTCTCGTTTCCACTCCCGCTTTCTCTCGTTTCCACTCCCGCTTTCTCTCGTTCCCACTCCCGCTTTCTCTCGTTCCCACTCCCGCTTTCTCTCGTTCCCACTCCCTATCGTTTCCACTCCCGCTTTCTCATGTTCCCACTCCCGCTTTCTCTCGTTTCCACTCCCGCTTTCTCTCGTTTCCACTCCCGCTTTCTCTCGTTCCCACTCCCGCTTTCTCTCGTTCCCACTCCCGCTTTCTCTCGTTCCCACTCCCGCTTTCTCTCGTTCCCACTCCCGCTTTCTCTCGTTCCCACTCCCGCTTTCTCTCGTTCCCACTCCCGCTTTCTCTCGTTCCCACTCCCGCTTTCTCTCGTTCCTACTCCCGCTTTCTCTCGTTCTCACTCCCTATCGTTTCCACTCCCGCTTTCTCACGTTCCCACTCCCGCTTTCTCTCGTTTCCACTCCCGCTTTCTCTCGTTTCCACTCCCGCTTTCTCTCGTTTCCACTCCCGCTTTCTCTCGTTTCCACTCCCGCTTTCTCTCGTTCCCACTCCCGCTTTCTCTCGTTCCCACTCCCGCTTTCTCTCGTTCCCACTCCCGCTTTCTCTCGTTCCTACTCCCGCTTTCTCTCGTTCCTACTCCCGCTTTCTCTCGTTCTCACTCCCTATCGTTTCCACTCCCGCTTTCTCTCGTTTCCACTCCCGCTTTCTCTCGTTTCCACTCCCGCTTTCTCTCGTTTCCACTCCCGCTTTCTCTTGTTTCCACTCCCGCTATCCTCATTTCCACTCCCTCTTGCTCAGTCGTGTAAGTTTAGTTCGTTCTCAGTCTCCTCTGACTAACACACAGCAGGAGAAAGTGCAAGAAGGTGAGAGCAGGAGGTAAGAGAGAAAGCGATAGCAGGAAGAACAGTCTGCCTGATAATGTAGTGCACCTTTACCCCGTACTTCAACAAAGACAATGAACAATGACACAGCTGCCCCAGGGCCTGAATGATAGCTAATACCAGACATACACTATGCGATTTTCACACAAATTCCCCACGTTTTTTGCAGTCCCAGAAAAATGTTCATGATCGGGGTGAAATCCTCTGAACTTGGGCTAGGATCAATACGTCGGGACTGGCGTAGTTTGAGAGGGTCAAGGGGGCACCGACGACAGTTGTTTTGTTATCCAGACCCCTGTCCGGATGTCCAGATCATTTTCTGACGTGTCTGAAATGTTGGTTGTGCATGTTGTAGTATGAGCACAATTGGGAAAGGACTGTGACGCGATTGGGCAAGGACTGTGGCGCGATTGGGCAAGGACTGTGACGCGATTGGGCAAGGACTGTGACGCGATTGGGCAAGGACTGTGACGCGATTGGGCAAGGACTGTGACGCGATTGGGCAAGGACTGTGACGCGATTGGGCAAGGACTGTGACGCGATTGGGCAAGGACTGTGACGCGATTGGGCAAGGACTGTGACGCGATTGGGCAAGGACTGTGACGCGATTGGGCAAGGACTGTGACGCGATTGGGCAAGGACTGTGACGCGATTGGGCAAGGACTGTGACGCGATTGGGCAAGGACTGTGACGCGATTGGGCAAGGACTGTGACGCGATTGGGCAAGGACTGTGACGCGATTGGGCAAGGACTGTGACGCGATTGGGCAAGGACTGTGACGCGATTGGGCAAGGACTGTGACGCGATTGGGCAAGGACTGTGACGCGATTGCGCAAGGACTGTGACGCGATTGGGCAAGGACTGTGACGCGATTGGGCAAGGACTGTGACGCGATTGGGCAAGGACTGTGACGCGATTGGGCAAGGACTGTGACACGATTGGGCAAAGACTGTGACACGATTGGGCAAAGACTGTGACACGATTGGGCAAAGACTGTGACACGATTGGGCAAGGACTGTGACCCGATTGGGCAAGGACTGTGACCCGATTGGGCAAGGACTGTGACCCGATTGGGCAAGGACTGTGACCCGATTGGGCAAGGACTGTGACCCGATTGGGCAAGGACTGTGACCCGATTGGGCAAGGACTGTGACCCGATTGGGCAAGGACTGTGACCCGATTGGGCAAGGACTGTGACCCGATTGGGCAAGGACTGTGACCCGATTGGGCAAGGACTGTGACCCGATTGGGCAAGGACTGTGACCCGATTGGGCAAGGACTGTGACACGATTGGGCAAGGACTGTGACACGATTGGGCAAAGACTGCTGCCAATAGCTAATGAGCACTCAGCATGCGAGACCAAAACAACTATAGTGAAGAGGAAAGCAACAACAACACTGTGAGGACCGAGGTGATGGGAGACAGAGTTCACTAAAAGGCCAATCCATTGGTCCTTAAGTCAAATCTCCGCACACCTGGGGCACCGGGCCATGCAAAACAAACTCCTACCATGACAGAAATCAAAAAGATAATTATATCATTATTATTTTGTATATTAAGTCCATATTCTGGGCCTCTGTCTCTTTTGGTCTTTCTGCACATAATACTTGGCACACTAAAAAGCAGCTCACTGTTTGCGTCAGTATTTCTTTCCTACAACAACTGAGAAACGCAAGGCAGGATCAACTAGGGAATCATCGTGTACCGTGAGCACATCCCGGGGTTGAGGTTGGACAAAAAGAAAGACTTGGGACAAGGAAATCTGGAAGTGTGAGCGTGTTCAAGTTATTACGATTTTATAAGTGGTGTAGTGTATGTCCAGCATAAGTGGGTAAGAAGGATAGGTGTGTTGGGTTCATCTGACCAGTCAGTCCAACAGGGGAGTCTCCAATTGTCGGTCCTGGAAAGCTACTGGGTAGGTGAGCAGGCTTTAGTTCCAGCCCTACTCAAACACACCTGTTCAGCTAATTATGGCCCAGACTCTGAGACTGAAGATCATGATTGTCAGATTTCTTTTATTTATAAACAGGTATGTTAGTGATGGCCTAGAATTATAAAAAAAACGAACATCTAGCAGTTCTCCAGGACTGCCGGAGTGGCCTCATCAATGATAATTTAGGAAAGACGAGTTAGCTAGTTATGTGTGTGTAGCTAGTTAGCGTGGCGAAAGCTACACAAGTGCGGTTGCCATAGTGATATAGTTAGCTTAAAAAAATAAAATAACGCTAAACAAAACGTTATTCCCAACGTTACCGTTACTCAACTTGTGTCCGTTAGCTAAATAGTTCAACTATACACTTTTGCCGCCTTCTTCAACTTGTATCCAGCTAACAACGTTAACTGTGGTCTGTAAAAGAAAAGCCACATACTATTGTTTTTGGGGAAAAACTAGAAGCTAGCTAGTCTGCTGCTATAATACTAACCTAGCTAGCAAGCAGACAATAGCCCCAACCACGAAGGAGTGCAGCCGGGGGGGAACCTCAGTCTAGGTTGACGGTGACATGTGCATTTCCAACCTAGACTTCGGTTGTGAGAGACCGGGGTGAGTAATATTGTTCCGGGGAGGGGGGTGTTTGAAAACAAAACACCACATGATGTTTCTAGCTGCCGTTACATCAGATAGCTAACGTTAGCTAGCAAGCTAACTACTTAGTTTCCGTTTATACGTTGTATTACTCCCGTTTTTTTGTTGTTGTGAGTTCTCTTTCATGGTTTATAACGATAACTTTCGGTGATCGCTCTCACCTCTGTGACAATCGTCGTGGTGGTTGGTAAAACTCGACGCTTCAGCTCGTAGCTCCGCAGCTGAAATCCGTACTCGGTCTAGTTCGTCCGCCATCTTCGTCTCTATCCAACACACACAAGAGTAACGCGTTTAGAAAAACACCTGTGTCCTTTTCTGGGTCGCCTACAGTGCCAGTAGCCAAGCTGGAACTGTCACATAGCGTTTGTTTTAACAAATGAAGTGAATTTGGCTAAATATTAATTGAAATGTTTAGTTAAGATGCCGAAACACGGCATAGGTAGGCCTACAAAATAAACTACAACTTGTACTAGCCTACTAAACAAATCAGGCCATTGCCCAAAGTGATCTGACTTGCAATCCTTTTTAAACGATTTTGGAAAATGTTGAGATTATATAATCCCCCTATTTCAAAAATAAAATAAACGTTTACTTTAGTTCTACTTCTTGTGAGATCAATAGGCTATTTAGCCTACTATAGTTAGCAGTGGCCAAACAGCTAGTCAGACGAAGCAATAACAGAGGGTGCGTTCGTAAATTCACCAATTATTCAGCGCTCTGGTACACTCAGACGAGAGTCCTCTGAAATCGGAGTCGGCCGCCAGAGCGCATTTACGAACGCACCGGAGAGCGAAGCGAGAGGCCCAACTCCCTCCAGCAGTTGGCGTTGTTTCGCGCACCAAGCAAGGAGTTTTTATATGGTCAATAAGTGTCGAATTTGGTCAACCCCAAAAATGTAATGGCTGTTTTGCTACGTAAGGTTTATTTGATCGAATTGAAGTTTCGTAATGCTTAAGTTCTTACGAGTGTACTGATATAAGCAGTACAGGTGACATCCCGGCAACTTTGAGGAAAAAACACTTTATATCTGAAGTTTTCTCGAGAAGACGTCGACGTCAACAACACTCATCGAATATATATATTTTTTGATTACAATAATAATATGTATCCACCAATCCAAAGAAAGATCGGTGGGAGCTAGACAGCCCCACGTGCCGCTTTGTGTACAATGACTCCCATTGTTAGGGCGAAGAGACATGTATCTTGTCAGTATTTTTATTTTTTATTTCACCTTGATTTAACCAGGTAGGCAAGTTGAGAACAAGTTCTCATTTACAATTGCGACCTGGCCAAGATAAAGCAAAGCAGTTCGACACATAACACAACACAGAGTTACACATGGAGGTAAACAAACGTACAGTAGAAAAAAATAAGTCTATATACAATGTGAGCAAATGAGGTGAGATAAGGGAGGTAAAAGGCAAAAAAAAAGGCCATGGTGGGGAAGTAAATACAATATAGCAAGTAAAACACTGGAATGGTAGATTTGCAGTGGAAGAATGTGTAACCATCATCTTTGGCAATAATTAGGCAGGTCTGTAGCAACTGATAAGTAATACTGTTAATAATGTCATAACGTTTGCATTTATAATCTTAGGCTTGTGTGCGGCTGCTCGGCCATGGAAACCCATTTCATGAAGCTCCCAACGAATAGTTATTGTGCCGACGTTGCTTCCAGAGGCAGTTTTTAACGAGGACAGGCGATTTTTACACCATCAGCACTCGGCGCTCCTGTTCTGTTAGCTTGTGTGCCTGCCACTTTGCGACTAAACTGTTGTTGCTCCTAGACATTTCCACTTCACCATAACAGCACCGGGGCTGCTCTAGCAGGGCAGAACTTTGACGAACTGACTTGTTGGAAAGGTGGCATCCTATGACGGTGCCACATTGAAAGTCACTGAGCTTGCCAGTAAGGCTATTCTACTGCCAATGTTTGTCTATGGAGATTGCATGGCTGTGTGCTCGATTTTTATACACCTGTCAGAAACAGGTGTGGCTGAAATAGCCGTCCACATATTGCTGTATATATAGTGTATTTGCCGATGAGAGGCTTCAAAGGAACCACTGGGCCATATAGAGCCCCACAGTGGAGGTGTGATAATACCCATAAAACCTTGCGGTCAAACAGGGAAATGGTTCCAATCGTTTTTTCCCACCACTCATTTTCCCCATATGGGATTTTAGAAACAGTTCAAATAAGGGCTGTGTTTCATGTAGGCTTAACCTGGCGTGACGTTTTGATAACCGTGTAAATCTCTCCGACAAAGTGACTTTTATCAATATATTCATCTCTATTTACTCTCAGATGCCAAAATGCTAACAGAGAAAATGTAGAGACCAGAGTGCTAACCATTACCCCTATAGATAGAACCTGATGGCTTTGGTGAAGTCAAGTGTGAAACTTGTTGGCTTCTTGTTCGGCTTCTTGCCGACAAGGGTGGTAAGTGAAGTGAGGTTGACTTTGTCTACAGGAGCCATTTTAGATACTGAAATGCGAGTATTTGTTTTTATATGTAAAATAAGCTCTGTTTTAGTACAAATTATAAGTCATATTTTCTCATTCTCTATACCTCTTTTTACATCATGCATTTTATCTCTCCCACACACTGTCGTTCTTCTGTTTTATTTTCCTCCCATTGTATATATTTTTCATTGTTCTCTTCTCATCTTTTTCTCTCAGCGCTCTCTTCCTTGATTTCTCTCCATCTCTTACATTTTTCTACCCCTTTTCTCCCCAATTTTGTGGTATCCAATTTGTAGTTAGTCTTGTCCCATCGCTGCAACTCCCATACGGACACCGGAGAGACGTGCATCCTCCGAGACACAACCCAGCCAGGCCACACTGCTTCTTGACACAATGCTCGCTTAACCCGGAAGACAGCCGCACCAATGTGTCGGAGGAAACACCGTACACCTGGCGACCGTGTCAGCGTGCACTGCACCCTGGCCCGCCGCAGGAGTCGCTAGAGCGTGATGGGACAACAACATCCCTGCCGGCCAAACCCTCCCCTAACCCGGACGACGCTGGGTCAATTGTGCGCTTCCCCATGGGTCTCCCGGTCGCGGCTGGCTGCGACACAGCCTGGATTTGAACCAGGATCTGTAGTGGCACAGCTAGCACTGTGATGCAGTGCCTTAGACCACTGCACTACTCGAGAGGCCATCTCCATCTCTTTAACCTCCTTCTCTTGTTACTCCTCTCTGTTACTCACCCTTATTTGGTTCTCTGTCTCTCTCTGTCTCTCTCTGTCTCTGTCTCTCTCTCTCTCTCTCTCTCTCTCTCTTTCTGCCTCTTTCTTTCTCTCTCTCTCTTTCTGCCTCTTTCTTTCTCTCTCTGTCTCTGCCTCCCTCTCTCTCTTTCTGCCTCTCTCTCTCTCTGTCTCTGCCTCCCTCTCTCTCTCTCTCTCTCTCTCTCTCTCTCTTTCTGCCTCCCTCTCTCTCTTTCTGCCTCTCTCTCTCTCTGTCTCTCTGCCTCTCTCTCTCTCTGTCTCTCTGCCTCTCTCTCTCTCTCTCTCTCTCTCTCTCTCTCTCTCTCTCTCTCTCTCTCTCTCTCTCTCTCTCTCTCTCTCTCTCTCTCTCTCTCTCTGCCTCTCTCTCTCTCTCCTCTTTCTCTTTCTCTCTCTCTCTCTCTCTGTCTGCCCAGGGAGATATTACAAAGATGTGTGAACGGAGAGGGAAGGGGGCCTGTGAGTCATCCAATGAGTCATGCGGTGTGTTAAGGATGACACAGGAAAAGACAGGGATTAAATATGGGCATACAACAATAACAAACAAAACACACACACTTCTGTAATGGCTTTGTTGGCAATGCTAGAGTGAGCGAGTGCGTGCGCAGAATGGCATATTTTGCTTATGGCCCTTTTTCATCTTTAATATGCAATTACAGACATTGACCAGCAGGTGTCAGTATCGATTGGATATGATTAAGTCCTGGCTGGCAATGCTCAAACACACTGCAGCTTCCAGCATCCTCTTCTCCCATTGCGATCTCTGGACGAAAGACAATCACACAACTACAGGAACTTAAATAGGAATATTTAGAATGTGTCCAACCAAATTGATAGCTAGCAGTGTGTGTGTTGTTTGCAGAGGGGGCTGGTGGGAGGAGCTATAGGATGACGGGCTCAATGTAATGTCTGGAATGGAGCGGAGTCAATCATGTGGTTTCTATATGTTGGATACCATTCCATTTATTCCATTCCAGCCAATCACAAATGAGCCTGTTCTCCTATAGTTCCTCCCACCAGCCCCCTTTGGTTGTTTGTCACCCTCCATCTCTCTATCATTATGTCTTTCTTTCTGTTGAACACTCCCTTTGTATTTCCTATCTGAAACAGACCGAATAGGAGTGATAGAGAGGGAAACATACAGCGAAGAGAGCATGATGGCAAGATAGAGAGAGGGAGGTATAGAGAAGTGGAGGGAGGTATAGAGAGAGAGGGAGGTATAGAGAGAGAGAGGGAAGTATAGAGAGAGAGGGAGGTATAGAGAGAGAGAGGTATAGAGAAGTGGAGGGAGGTATAGAGAGAGAGAGGGAGGGAGGGAGGTATAGAGAGGGAGGGAGGCATAGAGAGAGAGAGGGAGAGAGAAGTGGAGGGAGGTATAGAGAGGGAGGTATAGAGAGAGAGAGGGAGGGAGGGAGGTATAGAGAAGTGGAGGGAGGTATAGAGAGGGAGGTATAGAGAGAGAGAGGGAGGGAGGGAGGTATAGAGGGAGGGAGGGAGGCATAGAGAGAGAGAGGTATAGAGAGGGAAGTATAGATAGGGAGGAGAGAGGGAGGTTTAGAGAGAGAGAGGTATAGATAGGGAGGAGAGAGAGGGAGGTATAGAGAGGGAGAGAGGTATAGAGAGAAAGAGGTATAGAGAGAGAGTGGGAGGTATAGAAAGAGGGAGGGAGGGTGGGAAGTATAGAGAGAGAGAGAGAGAGAGAGCGGTATACAGAGGGAGGGAGGTATAGAGAGAGAGAGGGAGGGAGAGAGAAAGAGAGGGAGATATATATAGAGAGGGACAGATAGGAGAGAGAGCACATGGGGGGGACACAGTAGCAGCAACAGTGCAGAGAGATGAGGCGTTGTAACCATAGCAGCAGTCTGCTCTACTTGACAGTAGAGTAAACATCCTCATTTCCCTAGCAACACCGATTCACTACGGAATTAAAGACCAGTGCCTTACACACACACACACACACACACACACACACACACACACACACACACACACACACACACACACACACACACACACACACACACACACACACACACACACACAAATAAATGGCTTTGGAATGACCCGTGTGATACATCTACCAGAGGAGATGATGAGTAGAGAGCTGAGGTAGAGGAGGGACTTGCCTATTGGTAGAGGAGATGATGAGGAGTTAACTGAGGTAGAGGAGGGACTTGCCTATTGGTAGAGGAGATGATGAGGAGTTAACTGAGGTAGAGGAGGGACTTGCCTATTGGTAGAGGAGATGATGAGGAGTTAACTGAGGTAGAGGAGGGACTTGCCTATTGGTAGAGGAGATGATGAGGAGTTAACTGAGGTAGAGGAGGGACTTGCCTATTGGTAGAGGAGATGATGAGGAGTCAACTGAGGTAGAGGAGGGACTTGCCTATTGGTAGAGGAGATGATGAGGAGTTAACTGAGGTAGAGGAGGGACTTGCCTATTGGTAGAGGAGATGATGAGGAGTTAACTGAGGTAGAGGAGGGACTTGCCTATTGGTAGAGGAGATGATGAGGAGTTAACTGAGGTAGAGGAGGGACTTGCCTATTGGTAGAGGAGATGATGAGGAGTTAACTGAGGTAGAGGAGGGACTTGCCTATTGGTAGAGGAGATGATGAGGAGTTAACTGAGGTAGAGGAGGGACTTGCCTATTGGTAGAGGAGATGATGAGGAGTTAACTGAGGTAGAGGAGGGACTTGCCTATTGGTAGAGGAGATGATGAGGAGTTAACTGAGGTAGAGGAGGGACTTGCCTATTGGTAGAGGAGATGATGAGGAGTCAACTGAGGTAGAGGAGGGACTTGCCTATTGGTAGAGGAGATGATGAGGAGTTAACTGATGTAGAGGAGGGACTTGCCTATTGGTAGAGGAGATGATGAGGAGTTAACTGAGGTAGAGGAGGGACTTGCCTATTGGTAGAGGAGATGATGAGGAGTTAACTGAGGTAGAGGAGGGACTTGCCTATTGGTAGAGGAGATGATGAGGAGTTAACTGAGGTAGAGGAGGGACTTGCCTATTGGTAGAGGAGATGATGAGGAGAGAGCTGAGGTAGAGGAGGGACTTGCCTATTGGTAGAGGAGATGATGAGGAGTTAACTGAGGTAGAGGAGGGACTTGCCTATTGGTAGAGGAGATGATGAGGAGTTAACTGAGGTAGAGGAGGGACTAGCCTATTGGTAGAGGAGATGATGAGGAGTTAACTGAGGTAGAGGAGGGACTTGCCTATTGGTAGAGGAGATGATGAGGAGTTAACTGAGGTAGAGGAGGGACTTGCCTATTGGTAGAGGAGATGATGAGGAGTTAACTGAGGTAGAGGAGGGACTTGCCTATTGGTAGAGGAGATGATGAGGAGTCAACTGAGGTAGAGGAGGGACTTGCCTATTGGTAGAGGAGATGATGAGGAGTTAACTGAGGTAGAGGAGGGACTTGCCTATTGGTAGAGGAGATGATGAGGAGTTAACTGAGGTAGAGGAGGGACTTGCCTATTGGTAGAGGAGATGATGAGGAGTTAACTGAGGTAGAGGAGGGACTTGCCTATTGGTAGAGGAGATGATGAGGAGTTAACTGAGGTAGAGGAGGGACTTGCCTATTGGTAGAGGAGATGATGAGGAGTTAACTGAGGTAGAGGAGGGACTTGCCTATTGGTAGAGGAGATGATGAGGAGTTAACTGAGGTAGAGGAGGGACTTGCCTATTGGTAGAGGAGATGATGAGGAGTTAACTGAGGTAGAGGAGGGACTTGCCTATTGGTAGAGGAGATGATGAGGAGTCAACTGAGGTAGAGGAGGGACTTGCCTATTGGTAGAGGAGATGATGAGGAGTTAACTGAGGTAGAGGAGGGACTTGCCTATTGGTAGAGGAGATGATGAGGAGTTAACTGAGGTAGAGGAGGGACTTGCCTATTGGTAGAGGAGATGATGAGGAGTTAACTGAGGTAGAGGAGGGACTTGCCTATTGGTAGAGGAGATGATGAGGAGTTAACTGAGGTAGAGGAGGGACTTGCCTATTGGTAGAGGAGATGATGAGGAGTCAACTGAGGTAGAGGAGGGACTTGCCTATTGGTAGAGGAGATGATGAGGAGTTAACTGAGGTAGAGGAGGGACTTGCCTATTGGTAGAGGAGATGATGAGGAGTTAACTGAGGTAGAGGAGGGACTTGCCTATTGGTAGAGGAGATGATGAGGAGTTAACTGAGGTAGAGGAGGGACTTGCCTATTGGTAGAGGAGATGATGAGGAGTTAACTGAGGTAGAGGAGGGACTTGCCTATTGGTAGAGGAGATGATGAGGAGTCAACTGAGGTAGAGGAGGGACTTGCCTATTGGTAGAGGAGATGATGAGGAGTTAACTGAGGTAGAGAAGGGACTTGCCTATTGGTAGAGGAGATGATGAGGAGTTAACTGAGGTAGAGGAGGGACTTGCCTATTGGTAGAGGAGATGATGAGGAGTTAACTGAGGTAGAGAAGGGACTTGCCTATTGGTTGAGGAGATGATGAGGAGTTAACTGAGGTAGAGAAGGGACTTGCCTATTGGTAGAGGAGATGATGAGGAGTCAACTGAGGTAGAGAAGGGACTTGCCTATTGGTAGAGGAGATGATGAGGAGTCAACTGAGGTAGAGAAGGGACTTGCCTATTGGTAGAGGAGATGATGAGGAGTTAACTGAGGTAGAGGAGGGGACACCAGTAAATCTGGCGTTGTGTATGTAACGAGGGCCAGTTAACCAGGGTGTAAAGGTCACAGTGATGAGTGTTGAAAGGGGCAGTGGTAACAAAGTGGATGGCAGTGTGGTAAATGACATCTAGTTTATTGAGGTTAGGCGAGCCTGTAAACTACCTCTCCATAGTCCAGGATGAGCAGGAGGCTTGGCAGGAGGGTGTGCTTGGCAGACTGGGTGAAGGAAGCTTTGTTGTGGTACAATAAACCGTTTCTGGTTTGTGACTTTAGACTCAAGGTGGGTGATGTGGTTATGGAATGAGAGTGAGCAGCCATATACCAAGATATTTATAGGTGTCGACATACTCCAGCCCTGAGTCGTTCAAGGAAAGAGTATGGGGGGGGGGGGGGGCAGGCAGGTTGAGGCAGGTTCCTGTTGAAGGCAGGTTCCTGTTGAAGGCAGGTTCCTGTTGAAGGCAGGTTCCTGTTGAAGGCAGGCTGGATGTTGTTACAGCTATGTTGTAGGGTGGTCAGCTATGTTGTAGGGTGGTCAGCTATGTTGTAGGGTGGTCAGCTAGGTTGTAGGGTGGTCAGCTAGGTTGTAGGGTGGTCAGCTAGGTTGTAGGGTGGTCAGCTAGGTTGTAGGGTGGTCAGCTAGGTTGTAGGGTGGTCAGCTAGGTTGTAGGGTGGTCAGCTAGGTTGTAGGGTGGTCAGCTAGGTTGTAGGGTGGTCAGCACAGTGTTCAGGGAGGGACTGAGTGCACTTGTTCCTTGCTTCTCTAAAGAGTAGCCAATCAGAGGGGTTCGTGGAAGATCAAATCAAAGTTTATTTGTCACGTGCGACGAATACAACAGGTGTAGGTAGACCTTACAGTGAAATGCTGAATACAACAGGTGTAGTAGACCTTACAGTGAAATGCTTACTTACAGGCTCTAACCAACAGTGCAAAAAAGGTATTAGGTGAACAATAGGTAAGTAAAGAAATATACAGTAGCGAGTCTATAAAAGTAGCGAGTCTATAAAAGTAGCCAGGCTACATACAGACACCGGTTAGTCTGTCTGATTGAGGTAGTATGTACATGTAGATATGGTTAAAGTGACTATGCATATATGATGAACAGAGAGTAGCAGAAGCGTAAAAGAGGGGTTGGCGGGTGGTGGGTGGCGGGTGGCGGGACACAATGCAGATAGCCCGGGTTAGCCAATGTGCGGGAGCACTGGTTGGTCGGGCCAATTGAGGTAGTATGGACATGAATGTAGAGTTAAAGTGACTATGCATATATGATAAACAGAGAGTAGCAGCAGCGTAAAAAGAGGGGTTGGGGGGGGCACACAATGCAAATAGTCTGGGTAGCAATTTGGTTACCTGTTCAGGAGTCTTATGGCTTGGGGGTAAAAACTGTTGAGAAGCCTTTTTGTCCTAGACTTGGCGCTCCGGTACCGCTTGCCGTGTGGTAGTAGAGAGAACAGTCAATGACTGGGATGGCTGGGGTCTTTGACAATTTTTGGGCCTTCCTCTGACACCGCCTGGTGTAGAGGTCCTGGATGGCAGGAAGCTTGGCCCCAGTGATGTACTGGGCCGTACGCACTACCCTCTGTAGTGCCTTGCGGTCGGAGGCCGAGCAATTGCCGTACCAGGCAGTGATGCAACCAGTCAGGATGCTCTCGATGTTGCAGCTGTGGAACCTTTTGAGGATCTGAGGACTCATGCCAAATCTTTTTATTTTCCTGAGGGGGAATAGGCTTTGTTGTGTCCTCTTCACGACTGTCTTGGTGTGTTTGGACCATGTTAGTTTGTTGGTGATGTGTACATCAATGAACTTGAAGCTCTCAACCTGCTCCACTGCAGCCCCGTCGGTGAGAATGGGAGCGTGCTCGGTCCTCCTTTTCCTGTAGTCCACAATCATCTCCTTGACAGTTCTGTGCTAAACCAGAGGCTGTAACTTTTTTGAAGCAGGGCATTAAGGACTGTGAGGAATAGGATCAAGCGTCCTCAACCGAGGGGGATCAGTCGATTCTGGGCCAGTGTACAGATGGCAGGTAGTGTAGCGGTTAAGAGCGTTAGGCCAGTAACCAAAAGGTTGCTGGTTCGAATCCCCGATTCAGGCAAGGTGGGAAGAAATCTGCTGTTCTGCCCTTCAGCAAGGCAGTTAACGAATGACATTGATTAAGGCACCCCTCACATTGGGTTAAACGCGGAAGACACATTTAGGTTGAATGCATTCAGTTGTACGACTGACCAGGTATCCCCCCCTTTCCCCAGGTTGTGTAGGAAGGCCTGCCCATTGAAGTGCTTTAATAGATGTTATTAATAGTCAAAGGGAGACATTAAACAGTGGTTCTGTTGCTGACACAGGTAATACAACAGCGGTCTTTAAGGCCTTGGCAGAAAACGGCAGAGGTGTACTCAGCAGGCATATGAGTGAAAATAACCATAGACTTGGTTGTATCTGGTGGGAGCCAATCAGGGAGAGGTTTAAAGCATCCTGATGGAGCCAATCAGGGAGAGGTTTAAAGCATCCTGATGGAGCCAATCAGGGAGAGGTTTAAAGCATCCTGATGGAGCCAATCAGGGAGAGGTTTAATGCATCCTGATGGAGCCAATCAGGGAGAGGTTTATTAAAGCATCCGGCTGATGGGAGGGCTGAGCATGTCCCAGTGCAGGTCATCAATCTCTGAGGAGGTGTAAGGACCAATCAGTTCCCTTATAGCAGTCAGAGCACAGGCAGGAACAGAGGGTGGTCTATAACAGACCTGACGAGGTGTAAGGACCAATCAGAGCACCGGCAGGAGACAGAGGGTGGTCTATAACAGACCTGAGGAAGTGTAAGGACCAATCAGAGCACCGGCAGGAGACAGGGGGTGGTCTATAACAGACCTGACGAGGTGTAAGGACCAATCAGAGCACCGGCAGGAGACAGAGGGTGGTCTATAACAGACCTGGGGAGGTGTAAGGACCAATCAGAGCACCGGCAGGAGACAGGGGGTGGTCTATAACAGACCTGAGGAGGTGTAAGGACCAATCAGAGCACAGGCAGGAACAGAGGGTGGTCTATAACAGACCTGAGGAAGTGTAAGGACCAATCAGAGCACAGGCAGGAGACAGGGGGTGGTCTATAACAGACCTGAGGAAGTGTAAGGACCAATCAGAGCACAGTCAGGAACAGGGGGTGGTCTATAACAGACCTGAGGAGGTGTAAGGACCAATCAGAGCACCGGCAGGAGACAGAGGGTGGTCTATAACAGACCTGAGGAAGTGTAAGGACCAATCAGAGCACCGGCAGGAGACAGGGGGTGGTCTATAACAGACCTGAGGAGGTGTAAGGACCAATCAGAGCACAGGCAGGAGACAGAGGGTGGTCTATAACAGACCTGAGGAAGTGTAAGGACCAATCAGAGCACAGGCAGGAGACAGAGGGTGGTCTATAACAGACAGGTTCCAGAAGAGTTTGATGTTTTACATGGAGAGCTGTATTTACTAAAAGCTTACTGTACATCATGTTAACAGTTAACTCTGTAACCTAACGTATGAACTGTACAACATGTTAACTCTGTAACCTAACATATGAACTGTACATCATGTTAACTCTGTAACCTAACATATGAACTGTACATCATGTAGACACAGTAGAAGACACTTTAATTGAGGTTTAACGCTTTATTTATAAAGTCCAGCTGGTATTTGCCTGGTATTTATTGACCGAGAAATAGTGCAGATGGCTACTCTCTGGGGCCTACTTGGAAGAAGGACCTGGTTGTCTATCAGATGGTAGTCAGTAGGTGTTTCGTTGTATTTTTACCTGGTAAATATCAGCATACAGCATTTTTAACAGGGTCTCTTCTTCTTAGTTTCAGCACTGCCAATCAAATACCAAAATCAAAGAAGTTCTTCTTCTTTGCCTTTTCCCTCTCCTCCTCCTTCTTCTTCTTCTTGGGAAGCACGGTCACACCGAGAGACAGAGGACAAAAAGAGGAGCGGTTAGACCCGATATATAGAATAATACCGACGGTTTCACGATTGATTTTATGCTTATTAACGGAACTTATTATCTATTATAACAAAGAATATCAATACATTGCTTTTATTATCGTTTTAATTCAAATATTCACACATTTTAGCATTAATATCGGGGTTATACATGGATTTAGTTGTGGTACAACACAGTGTTGATTATGAATATGCTGTGACTCAGTGCTGTTGTGGAGAATGTGTCGTTTCTGCAGGGGAATCGTGTCTATGAGAGGGAGCCGGAAGTGAAGGGTGTGTCTGTGTCTGTGTGTGCAGGGTTCTGATGGTCAGTGCAGGGCTTTGGTGCAGGTAGAGCAATGCAGAATGAGAGGAGATTGGGAGGAGGCAGAGCACAAGAGAGGGAGAGAGAGATGAGGAGAGAGAGAAAGAGAGATGAGGAGAGAGAGAAAGAGGAGAGACTGAATACAGATAAGAGAATACAGATGAGGGAGTTTTTTTGCAGGTGAATTCTTAACACCAGGGTGGTTTCCACTGCCCCCTCATCTCTCTCACTCGCTCTCTCTGTCTCACTCTCTCTCCTCATCTCTCTTTCTCTCCTTCTCTCTCTCTCTCTGTCTCACTCTCTCTCCTCATCTCTCTTTCTCTCCTTCTCTCTCTCTCTCTGTCTCACTCTCTCTCCTCATCTCTCTTTCTCTCCTCTCTCTCTCTCTGTCTCACTCTCTGTCTCACTCTCTCTCCTCATCTCTCTTTCTCTCCTTCTCTCTCTCTCTCTGTCTCACTCTCTCTCCTCATCTCTCTTTCTCTACTTCTCTCTCTCTCTCTGTCTCACTCTCTGTCTCACTCTCTCTCCTCATCTCTCTTTCTCTCCTTCTCTCTCTTTCTCTCTCCTCATCACTCCCTCTTTCTCGCCTTCTCTCTCTCCTCTCTCTAAATTTCAATTAAATTCATATTGCTTTATTGGCATGATGTAACAATGTACATACTGCCAAAGCGTATTAAGTTATTAATTTACAATATTAACATAATTTAAATAATAATAGTAACTAAAATTGTCAACAGGACAATCGCTATCAACATTACTCAATGGTAAAAATAACCATACATTGAACAATAACAATAACAATGATGTAGAGGACATGTGCAGGTTGTTTGGTCTGTCAGACACTGTCCCTCATTTTATGCCAAGCAGCAATGTAGTGGGCTTACTACCCACAGCTCTCTGGCGCCAATAGAGATGGCAGCTTCGCTTCAAGTCCTTAGGAAACTCTGCAATATTTGTTTTTTTTATGTATAATTTCTTACATTGTTAGCCCAGAAAACTTTGTGTTATTTCATACAGCCGGGAAGAACTATTGGATATCAGAGAGACGTCAACTTACCAGCACAGCCAGCAATACAAAGATACGACTTTCCCAAAGTGGATCCTTTGTCTGCACCTCCCAGGGCATTTGAACTGATTCCAGAGGCCGACCCTAAACAACACCGCCGGAGGAGAGGGTGCCGGAGCGGTCTCCTAGTGAGGCTTCGGATGAGCACACACCACCTACCGTTTCCCAGTATATTAGTCGCTAATGTCCAGTCCCTAGTTAACAAAGTCAACGAAATCAGGGCAAGAGTTGCTTTCCAAAGAGATATCCTGGATTGTAACATACTCTGTTTCACGGAAACATGGCTAGCTGGGGACATGCTGTCGGAGTCCGTACAGCCAACGGGATTTTCAGTGCACCGCGCCGACAGGAACAAACATCTCTCTGGTAAGAAGAAGGACAGGGCTGTATGTTTCATGATTAACGACTCATGGTGTAATTGTAACAACATACAGGAACTCAAGTCCTTTTGTTCACATGACCTAGAATTCCTCACAATCAAATGCCGACCGTATTATCTCCCAAAGGAACAGTCCTCGGTTATCGTCACAGTCGTGTATATCCCCCCGCAAGCGGATAACAAGACGGCCATCAAGGAACTTCACTGGCTGCCTTTATTGTAGCTGGGGATTTTAACAAAGCTAATCTGAGAACAAGACTTCCTAAATTCTATCAGCATATTGATTGCAGTACATGAGCGAGTAACACCCTCGACCATTGCTACTCTAACTTCCGCGATGTGTACAAGGCCCTCCGCCGCCCTCCATTTGGCAAATCTGACCATGACTCCATCTTGTTGCTCCCCTCCTATAGGCAGAAACTAAAACAGGAAGTGCCCGTGCTTAGGTCTATCCAATGCTGGTCTGACCAATCGGATTCCACGCTTCAAGATTGCTTCGATCACGTGGACTGGGATATGTTCCAGGTAGCCTCAGACAATAACATTGACGTATACGCTGAAGTGCATCGGAAATGTCGTACCCACTGTGACTATTAAAACCTTCCCTAACCAGAAACCGTGGATTGATGGCAGCATTTCACGCAAAACTGAAAGCGCAAACCACTGCTTTTAATCAGGGCAAGGTGACCGGAAACATGACCGAATACAAACAGTGAAGCTATTCTCTCCGCACGGCTTTGAGGACAATACAGTGCCACTGACACGGCCCGCTACCAAATACTGTGGACTCTCCTTCTACGTGAGTAAAACATTTAAACGGGTTAACCCTCGCGAGGCTGCCGGCCCAGACAGCATCCCCAGCCGCGTCCTCAGAGCATGCGCAGACCAGCTGGCTGGTGTGTTTACGGACATTTTCAATCAATCCTTATCCCAGTTTGCTGTCCCCACATGCTTCAAGAGGGCCACCAGTGTTCCTGTTCCCAAGAAAGCTAAGGTAACTGAGCTAAACGACTACCGCCCCGTAGCACTCACTTCTGTCATCATGAAGTGCTTTGAGAGACTAGTCAAGGACCATATCACCTCCACCCTACCTGTTACCCTTGACCCACTTCAATTTGCTTGCCGCCCCAATAGGTCCACAGATGATGCACTCGCCATCACACTGCACACTGCCCTATCCCATCTGGACAAGAGGAATACCTATGTAAGAATGCTGTTTATTGACTACAGCTCAGCATTAAATATCATAGTACCTTCCAAACTCAACTCCACCCTGTGCAACTGGGTCCTGGACTTCCTGACGGGCCGCCCCCAGATGGTGAAGGTAGGAAACAACATCTCCACTCCGCTGATCCTCAACACTCAGACCCCTCCTGTACTCCCTGTTCACTCACGACTGTGTGGCCATGCACGCCTCCAACTCAATCATCAAGTTTGTAGACGACACAACAGTGGTAGGCCTGATTACCAACAATGGTGAGACGGCCTACAGGGAGGAGGTGAGGGCCCTCGGAGCGTGGTGTCAGGAAAATAACCTCACACTCAACGTCAACAAAACAAAAGAGATGATCGTGGACTTCAGGAAACAGCAGAGGGAGCATTCCCCTGTCGACATCGACCAGACGGCAGTGGAGAAGGTGGAAAGTTTTAAGTTCCTCGGTGTACACATCACGGACAAACTGAAATGGTCCACGCACACAGACAGTGTGGTGACAACCGCAGGGCTCTCCAGAGGGTGGTGCGGTCTGCACAACGCATCACCGGGGGCAAACTACCTGTCCTCCAGGACACCTACACCACCCGATGTCACAGGAAGGCCAAAAAGATCATCAAGGACATCAACCACCCGAGCCATTACCTGTTCACCCCGCTACCATCCAGAAGGCGAGGTCAGTACAGCTGCATCAAAGCTGAGACAGATTGAAAAGCAGCTTCTATCTCAAGGCATAGAAGCCTTGAGATAGAAGCCTTCCGTGTGGCTCAGTTGGTAGAGCATGGCGCTTGCAACGCCAGGGTTGTGGGTTCATTCCCCACGGGGGGACCAGGATGAATATGTATGAACTTTCCAATTTGTAAGTCGCTCTGGATAAGAGCGTCTGCTAAATGACTTAAATGTAAATGTAAATGTAAGGCCATCAGATTGTTAAACAGCCACCACTAGCACAGAGAGGTGCCTACATACAGACTCGAAATCATTGGCCACTTTAATAAATGTATCACTAGTCACTTCAATAATGTTTACATATCTTACATTACTCATCTCACATGTATATACTGTATCCTTCACTATCTAT